>NW_017728997.1:18471601-18475315 GCF_001723915.1 Gavialis gangeticus | reverse complement strand
CTAGATGATCTGCTCAGGTCCCTTCCGACCCTAGAAACTATGAAACTATGAAACTACACCTAATAAGAGAAGGGTACAAGAGACAGACATACATATGGAAAAAAAGTTTTTATCTGCGTCTATATTTATATGCGACTCTGTTTTTTTAAACATTTTCTGTATGAGAATTAAAAATAGGGCGCAAAGCTGATGTAGCTACATGGCCGCAACACAAAGGGATCATCTGTGAAAGAACGTAGCATCTAACAGCATGCCAGACATTATATTGAGTAAGTTTCAAGATAACTGGAGTAAGTGAAGAATCTTTTTTTCCCCTCTGTTGTAATGGTGATAAAACAGGAAATGGATATTTTGCCTGGGCCAATGAATTTTCATGATGGTTTTCCAATGATGTCTTAGATTGTGCTGATATAATGGGTACGGTAAGTTAGTTCTACGCTTAGTTCTCACGGCTTTTCTATGATCATCTTAGCGCACAGTCCTGACTGTATAGCCTATTGTAAAACTTTTATAATTTGTTTTTGCAGTTCAAATATAGAATGATTTGAAAATTAAATGAGCCCCTGGAATATCAGTAAAAAGATGACTTGAAGTAACATAAAATACATTTGTACATGAAACGGTATGAATATGAGCAAAATATAACTGCTAAATAATTTCTTGGTTCAGTGACTTTTTTCACATGAAGAAAAGCCTTAACTCTCAATCACTAATTTAGTTCTGAGACTGAGTAAAAAAGCTATGATAATCTGTTACTGTGCAGTACACTTGTTTATTTTAATTGCATTTTAACTATGTACAAGTAATGTTCCTTTAGCTGCAATACTGATAGGATTTCATATAGCCATGTTAATAGATAATGCACAAATCAAAAATCATTCTCTAGAGTTTTTAGTTTACACAATATTTAAAATAATCTATTCCTGACCAAAAGGGATAATCTCCCATCCATTATTTCTAAAGGGATCATAAATAACGGTGTGTATGCCTGCCATCTAATTGATCAGTTGTCAAACCACTTGGAAAAACACAATGCAACGAAGATATAATGAGCAACATGACACAACACAGAACTGTCCAGCTGCAGTGAGATCTCTATCCCTGGAAGATTTTAGTGCAGGTCAGACAAACGTGTCAAGGATGGATGAACTTGCCCTGAACAGGGGGTTGGACTAGTTGTAAACCCAGGGTTTTCTCCAGCCTTTTTGTATTTTTAAGATTCTTTAATATAAAACTGAACGTGTAACTATTCACTTGGTTGGGGCTTAATACTATAGCTAAAAGCTTTATCTCTGAATGTAGAACAAAATGATTAGCTCACTACAGTGGATCTTTGTGCCAGCAATTTGATGTTACCTGCTTCATATATCATCACTAAACTTGCAAATGCTTAGCAGAGTCTTCTGGAAGAGATTGTAGCCAGATTCAAAAGCTTCTGACTACATCACTACGCTTATTTTGCCAGTTTTTGCTAGCTAATCAGGATATGAAGATGCTAGGTACATATGTGGAAAAGACCACTTCCTGTTGCAGGAAGCGGTGGTTGAAGATTCAGTTTCACTCTCAGTCTGGACTTACCCACTGTCACACCACATTGCTGAAGGTGTACGGTTCAAACAAGACAGAGAGCCAGAATCATATCAGTTCATAAAAAGGTATGTTAACCTACATTGCTTGATCTAATGCAATTATGTTTTGCCTTTTCAAAATGCTTTTACTAGATGCAACAGATTACATGTTTTCACTCTCAAACTAGTTATACTTACTGCTCTGATACAGTACTCCATACAGTTCAAAATCAAGGATGAAAGGCAATGTATATTACTAAGTACCTAAAAATCTTACATTAACATTAAACTTCAAATAGTTGAGAGTATTCAGGCCCCTATGCAAACAGGTTTTTTAACCCAGTTTGGCATGGCTAGGCACATCTACACATTCATTAATACGCCTTAGATACTGCACATTAAGTTTAGTACTGCCTTAATGAAGTACTAACTGAATCCACAGTAATTAGGGTTACTGCACAGTAGTGCCAGCGCACAGTTTTTTAGTGATGCTTATTGTGCATTAGCCTAATAACACTGCACAGTGAGCTATTAGCACGGTTTCTGCTATGACATGCTACTGCGCATACAGCCAATGTGCAGTAAGTGTCTTGTGTAGATGTGTCCGCTGTGTACAATATAATAAATGAGGAACACTGATTCTGTACACCCAAAACCTATATGAAATGGAATGGGAATCTATGAATATGTGTGTGCAGCAAGAGAGGAGAGGCAGCTTGCTTTTTTCTTTTCTTTTTTTTTTTTTTGAAAAATCAAATACCAAAAAAATTCCAAACATAAAATATTTAGAGAAAGGGCAAAGTTTACCAACATGCTATGATTTAGACAGGCCATCTTAACCTAGCTTCAGTTAGTAACCTGTCCTGCTTTTCTTGAGATAATTGACACAGAGAAAATCTTTGGCTTGTGCTGTTCCAAAACAGACAACATATGGCATAGATTAGACCCTAGCATTGTTCATGATTCATTATCTCAACTTTAATTGGTTTAACCCTGAATTTCTGGGACAATATTTGAAATAATGAGGCCTGACAGGTCTAAGGTGACAAGAAAACAAGAGGTACAAAAATCCCCAAGAGATTGTCTATGGGTTATAGTTGGCATCTGCAATATGATTTCTCTAGAGAAATGAAACAATGTTTTTGCAAAGTTTCATCTGTCCTGCTATCACAAAACTCAGTTGTACTTCATTTCTGGGCTGTGAGAAAGATTAGCATGGTAAGACACAATTTCTATAATTAAAAATGGAATAGACTGGTATGGGAATAAAGGAAGAAATGCTTAGCAGTTACCATAACAACTTGATACAACTGTTCACTGACAGGACAATCTGCTGCAATATTATAAATATAGTGGCAGTTGATACTTTGGCAAGTTTTTTCTTTTCTCTCACCAGTACTCCAAAATTTTGAAATTGCAAAAGGATAAAAACCCAAGACTGTGCAGGGCACTGGCATACATCAGACAAGATGTAAAACTGCAGTATCAGATCCACTTTTCTGGTCAAATCGCTGTCTTGTAAAATTCCAATCTGCCATCCTGCATTCCCCTTGTAATGCTTGTGAAATATTCTTCACTGCCTAACAGCTGAGACGTGCTGCTGAGCAACTCCACACATGGCTGTACTGTGACAGGATACATGGCTTGGAGAACCTCTCGAGTGCTGGGGGGAGCCGTGAGGCTCAAGCCAGCATAGGAGGTCTGCTCCCGTCAGGCCAGGAGAGTGCAAGCTTTCCTACGGTCCTTTTGCTGTTTTCAGCATATGACCCTTGTCACTCAGCTGGGAAGAGTTGGGGCAAGGTGGCCTTTCACTCCTCATCCCATGTCCACTTTCTTCCTCCCCCCCTCCCTAACACAGAGACACTAATGTGGCTAAGGCAAACTTGCTTATAGAGTTTGAACAGCAGGGAGGAGAAGGGGGGACTGGCATCTCTCCTCTGAAGACCTATGTAACCTCAAGACAGAATCTCATCTTCAGAGTTTTAGGGTGAAAAGTGCCTTACTAAGAGTTACTGGTATAAAGCAGCCTACCTCTTCATTGCTGTCAGTCCCATAGAAGTCATCTTCCATTTGGGCTTCTCTGCGGAGCCCATTACAGGTCTCATCTACATCCAAGGGAAACGTACACCTTTCTGGCAACATACTC
>NW_017728997.1:18462873-18466601 GCF_001723915.1 Gavialis gangeticus | reverse complement strand
TGTGGCTAAGGCAAACTTGCTTATAGAGTTTGAACAGCAGGGAGGAGAAGGGGGGACTGGCATCTCTCCTCTGAAGACCTATGTAACCTCAAGACAGAATCTCATCTTCAGAGTTTTAGGGTGAAAAGTGCCTTACTAAGAGTTACTGGTATAAAGCAGCCTACCTCTTCATTGCTGTCAGTCCCATAGAAGTCATCTTCCATTTGGGCTTCTCTGCGGAGCCCATTACAGGTCTCATCTACATCCAAGGGAAACGTACACCTTTCTGGCGACATACTCGGGGACTTCCCACGAGGGGCTGATCGAGGCTTTGATGAAAATGTGAAAATCTGTTTATAGCTGATTTGCCGTTCACCTGTTTGCTTGCTTTCACCTTCATCTGTGTTCGGTGGCACGACTAAGTTCCTGTAGGTTGCACATTCAGTCAACGGCCCACTGGGATCCAGGTGATAACTTTTCCTGCGACTTTCAGGACATAACTGTTCATCTGAAATGAACAATTGCTTAAATGTTACAAAAATGTTGTAGTTTTCAGTGGAATGAGTATTTTGCCACAGCATATCTCCGTAAACTACCTTTATTAGTAAAATACTAAAGTTACATAGCAAACAGATTTTGACATGCGAAACTGTTCTTCACTCTCAGTTTTAGAGTGCTGGAAAACAGATGACACGGGAAGTGGCAGGGCAGGATGGCTACCTGTTCATAGAGACTAGCTAGCTCAGACCAGGAGGCACCTTACAGACTACTTGACTCGAAGAGGTGTGTGGGCTTTTGTAGGCAATAACCTACTTTGTCAGACACTCTCATGTGGAAGAGCTGGAAAAAATCACACTGCCTAGTCTAATGATCTTATATCATGCCAAAGGTTTTACTGGCCACCCCTCCAGGCAACTGATTTGCAGGCCACAGTAACAACACATGACAAACTGACAAGTCCTACTTAAAATGAACATTTATCTAGACAGCTCAAGTCAAACACATTTCATTATGGTTGGCCCTGTCCTGTGTCTGTGACGTGGACTTCAATTTGCTGGCTGGAACGTTCTAGAAAAGCTGGATGTGCAATGCAGAAGGTTCACGAAGTTACAACCTGTTTCTTCTCCATTGCTGAAATCCTACACTTTGTTTTAGGTCTGCAAGTCTGGTTTCAATTTGAATTTCAAAACTACAGCTCTGCTGAAACATGGTGTGACATGAAAAATGTATGAAGATATCTATTTTATAAAGTTCTCCTGCATATAGGCAGTGCTAATCTGCCACTTTTAAAACAAACAATAAACTACCAAAATGGATTTAAAGATTGAGTGCACCAGATAAACATGAAAAGACCATTTTTACACTCTCATTGTTAAGTTATATTTTACTGTTTGGAATGATGGTAGAGGGAAAAAAGTGTCAATTTGATTGATTAAGGTATATCTCAAATAGCATCTGAGAACAGGAGAATTGCTCAAGTATGTAATACTCCCTTATCTTCATTAAATGTACTGTAGTGTGGACTGTTCACTAGAGCTTGAGACTTACTGGCTTCATAAACCAATGTTACCACCACTAACATTAAAAAACCTCAATATAAAGTACTAAAATGGTAATACTGAAGTAGCCCTGTTATAGCAACATGCCTTGTCACTGATAAAGAAATAGGTTTCATGTGGGATTCAAATATTTTTTTTCATAGTTTAACAGCATTTTAAAAAAGGACCTGGCTCCACCAAGTGCAGGGCAGGGGCAGAGGAGATGCAGGGCCTCGGTCTGGAAGCACTTTGTTTCTAGATGGCAAAAAACAACTGAAAAAAGAGGGGATGAGAATGCAATTTTGGAGAAGCTGATGTCATCTGACTTGCCTTTTTTGCAACTGCTGTGACTTCTGCAGTGGGCACAGAGCTGGCCAACAGAGGACTAACAGACCTGGGGTAGGAAACCAACTCGGGAAGCTAGCTTCTCCCAGAAATGTGGTGAAGATGAAGGGACACTGGTACCAAATACTTCTTTACATGCCTGTGGCACTTGAAAGAAACTTGCTTTATTCAAAGGCAGTTCGTCTTGAGGTCTCATTCATCTGTCCTATGAGGCTTTCAGTAATCTCTTTGGAGAAGGTTCAGAGCAGATGCTCTAGCTGGTATGCCCATGACATTTGGGTAAGCTAAATGAGATGTTTTCTAAAAAAAGTCCAGCTAAGAGTAATATAGGTCTAGCTCATCTCTCTTTTTTACACTAAGAAAAAGAAAAAGAAATGACATGGTTGCATTAAGGCAAACACACACATGCTCTGGTTTATTTGATGAAAAATGTAGACTGTTCTTTCAGAAGCCGTGGCAAATGACAGAGAATATTTAGCAGCAATTTGGAAATTCTCTCTTGTGTCAATGATTTCTGCTCCAAAGAAGAATTAGAATTTCTACAGAATTATTCGGTACCCTTGTCCAAACCAATCACAAGTGAACGTGTCATGAAACCTTTTCTCTAACTCATCAGATAATGCATTTGTCAGAAGGGGAAATTAATGTGTTATACATTACTAAATCTGTACACTGAAACCACAAGAAAGAGTATCATACTGCACAAATCATTTCTCAGTTTCTACATTATCACTTTATCTTAATATATATGTAAAATGTAGCGTTTGAAGTAACCATTCTTTCTGAGAGCATTGAAACAAGAGTATTTTCCCATGAACTTCCCACAAGTGATCAAGTTGTAGCAAAACCCCCCTTTTTTTTCTTTTAAAATGCATTCCCTCCCCTTTCCCAACCATTTCTGACTTTTTCTTTCCCTCTCTATTCCCTATAGATAAGTATAAGTGAGCTAAGACATAAGATAAGCTTCAGCATTTTATTTCTGTAGCAAGTTGTATTTGTTTTTTCTTCTTCTTTATATTGTATAATTTATTATGTTTATATTGATTTTTACTGTTCTATATTACTGTTTTACTGGTACTATATGATTTAGGTCTACATATGTAAGTTAGTGTAAGTCATGTCAAGTTTCCATGTTGTCTGTCAAGTCTCCATCCTGTCCCCAGGTCTGGTTGTGTAACCCATGACTCATATTACCCCTCCCATGTAACTTGGTTCCTGAATGAATGATGATGAATGCGGGTGCTTGAAAGACAATGGCAATAGGTCTAAAAATAGCTCCCTCTGAATGACTGAACCATCAACACCAATACCTGGACCAAGGACCTGGCCCTTGGAACCACCCTCCACATTCAAGACACAAACGATGAGGCAACCCACCATTGTGCCAGGCTGCACGTGCTCAGTGAGAACACCTGGTGCCTCTAGGACAAGACTGACCTTGCCTGGACAGGCCCTCCCCATAGGAGATCAGAGGTCATCTGCCCCATAAAAGGGGTAGTGAAGACTGACTCCTTGGGATGCCCTCTCCATCTGGACCAGCACCATGCCACACCACCTATCCACCCAGAGGCCCTGCTGGCACCCCCCCTCTGGACAACACCTACTGGACGAGGACCCCTTTCCAGCCTGGATAGGTAGCTATCATCCCCCACTCCCTCTTCAACCAAGGACTTGGATTCTGCTTCTCTTCCCCACCTGGACTCCAACCGTTCCTCAGAGTCTCTTTCTCCTGCTTGCCACTGTGAGTGCGTGGGTGTGTGTGCGCGCGAACCAGTAACTTCATGGGGCTGTGTGGCATGTTGTTTGTTTAATAAAACTATTATTTGGACCCATAAGTTGGGTTTTGCTTTACTATGGTTTGGCCCT
>NW_017728997.1:18461899-18462855 GCF_001723915.1 Gavialis gangeticus | reverse complement strand
TGGTGATAGGTATGCATGTGCCTAGGCTGGTTTGGATGTGTATGTGCCTGAGCTGGTAGTATGTGTGTGTGTATGCACCTAATTGATTTGTGTATTTGTATATGTGCAATTGTGTCACACCCTCCTGTCTAACAGCGCAATACTGAGATCCTGAGAGTTGGCCTGACCCCACAGGGGAACAAAGTGAATTATCAAGATCCTCTAGAATGTCAGGTGGGAGATGTTCCTTTAAGCACCATAGCAGAATGTGTGACTTTTTTGGAATTCAGAAACATTTTGACCTCAGAGTAAATGCTCTAAGGCAGGGTCCCCTTTGGCAGGGGCAAGGACAACCATCCTGTCTCTTCTCTATCCTCCAGCACAGGCATCCATCTCTCCTCCAGCATATTTCCTCCTGAGGCATATATGCTTATACTCATACATTTTAAGAGGAGACTGTGCAGATAGGCTGCTCTCTTTTTCAATGGCAGGTCTGTCCAACTGATGGTCTGTGGGAGGTTAACATGAAGGCCCTGGGCTTCCCCCTGGCTGCTGCTCCTGTTGCTCTTGCTGCGGCAGCAGGTGGGGTCTTGGGGCTCCCTCTCCATAGCCTGGCTTCTGCTAAATGCTGCATGCCCCTGCCCCTGCCCCACAGGGTGATGCAGCGTAACACAGGGTGACATCCCACGGTGTGGAGGGGGGCTGGCCATCCAGAGTACCTGGGTGGCACCATGCCATAGGAAACAAGGCAAGGCAAAGTGCCAGCTGCCCACAGTGCAGCAGGGTAGGGGGGCACCTGCTTATACACATGGTGCAGTGGAATGGGGATTCATAGAATCATAGAAGTCGGGTCGGAAGGGACCTTGTAGATCTTCAAGTCCGACCCCCTGCCTGGGCGGGAGAAAAGACTGGACTCAAATGAGTCCAGCCAGGTAGTCATCAAGCTTCTTCTTAAAGATCCCCAGGGTAGGAGCCAG
>NW_017728997.1:18432197-18461729 GCF_001723915.1 Gavialis gangeticus | reverse complement strand
GGCCCATGTTCATCTTGGAGTCAATAATGACTCCAAGATCCCTTTCTGCCTCCGTGCTCTCAAGAAGGGAGTTTCCCATTCTATAAGTGTGCTGCTGGTTTCTACTGCCTAAGTGCAGCACCCTGCACTTGTCAGTATTGAAACGCATCCTGTTTATGTCAGCCCACTCCTGTAACCTATCCAGCTCTTGCTGCAATCTTTCCCTCCCTACTAGTGTGCTCACCTCACCCCAAATTTTGGTATCATCAGCGAATTTAAACAGGTTGCATTTCACCCCATTGTCCAAATCGCTGATGAAGAAATTGAACAGTGCAAGCCCAAGGACCCGAGCCCTGGGGGACTCCGCTGCCCACTTCCCCCCAGGTTGAATATGACCCATCCACCACCACCCTCTGAGTACGACCCTTGAGCCAATCTGCACTCCATCTGACTGTGTAGGCATCAATCAATGCCACAGTCGCCTAGTTTTTTAATGAGGATGGGGTGGGAGACAGTGTCAAAGGCCTTGCTGAAGTCTAGAAAGACTATGTCCACGGTGACACCTGCATCCATTGCCTCTGTGACCTGATCATAAAAGGCAATCAGGTTGGTCTGACATGACCTGCCCCTAATGAAAACGTGCTGGTTGCCCTTGAGCATCATCCCTGAAGCCGCCCATCACAGATGTGCTCCTTAAGGATCTTCTCAAAGAGTTTCCCAATGATAGAGGTAAGACTGACGGGCCTATAGTTGCCCGGATTGCCCACCCATGTACATGGCGTAGCAGGGCAGGCAAACACCTACTTGCTCAGACAGTGCAGCTTGCTGGGGGTGCCCACCCAAGTGCCTGGTGCAGGGGGGGAGAGGGAGGGGAGTGTCTGCCCATGCACGTGACCCCCAGGCACTCTGAAGTTGGACAGCCCTGTGCTACGTAACAACAGCTAGGATAATGCTACTCCATGTTCAGCATCTGGGTGTGAGCTGCAGCATCTTTGAGAAAAACATGTATTGTTAATGGAATTACTGCAGTGATGGAGAGCCCTGCACAACCATAACAGTGGATTAATAAATAAAACCATTGACTAGGAAGTTGTTCCAATGGCTAACTATCCACATAAAAAAAGCAAAGACTATATCTTTCTTCAATTCCTTGATGAAGGTTCTCTATTTATAATTACTTTTACAGACAAATGTATCATTAATCAATCCATTAAACTAGTTTTTAATCCACAAATGCAGTGGAGGCAATACTTACCTGCACAGAAAATAAAGTGCTGGACCCTCCAGATCAAAGGCCCAGTGAAAGTGTTAAAAGCCCTACCTACTGTAAAAGATTGCTTTCCCCAGACTGCTCTTCTTCAAAATAGCACTTTCTAGCACCGTTTGTAAAGTGCATTCAGGTTAGAAATAAGCCAAACAGATGTAATTAGCTTATACAACGGCACTACTTATCTCTATGCCAAAATGCAGCGGGAAAATATAAATGCATGAATGGGGGAAGATAATAGGATGACATTTTGCACCGGTTATGTAGTTCAACACCCTGCGTGACCTGCAGCTGATGTAGCAGTGTTAATTGGCTACATGTGAAAGAGATGGGATGTTTTGGACCAAACCAAATCCTATTATCTCACAACTACAAATCATACTGGAATTTCTTTTTTTTACCTCAAGTATTTCCACATCAATTGTAATGAATAATTTGGTGCATCTTCTTAGGGAAATATGTAAATTACTGTGTAATCACAATATTGCAGCAAACAAGATAAATGCAAGAATGATCACCTAAACATCTAATTAGTTTCTCTACACAGTCAGATTTATGCTAGAGCTTCTAATTGCAGCCTAACATTTTAATGAAGGTTTCAACATTGCATAAATAAGACTGACAAACTATAAACAATATTCATTTATTTTATTTATTCCTTTGCTCAAAAACAATTTACCTTTGTAAAACTATTGCACACCTGCTAGGGAAGATATGTTTATGCGCTCTCTGCTACAAATCTAAAGAATTGCCATTATAAATAGCAATGGAAGTACCACAAGCAAATATGGCTGATCCTGTGATAGAAGACCATTGCAAATGAAAACCCTAGGGATAGTTAACATTTTAATATTTAGTCTGAATAGGTCAACAATGCATTTTATGAAAGGAAGAACTGAAAAACGTAAACAGTTTTCTTCACATAGCCTTTTCATCACAGGGGCCTGCATCAATTTTCTCCCGAAGTCAGCTAGCTCCCTAAATGCTCTGCATCCGGGTGGCTCAGTGTTTCTGCAACAGGCACTCTTTGACAAGAGAGTCTGGAAAGCCACGCTTCTTTCCCAGACCTGACATTGGGGGCCTGAAGCCTAAAATCTTGTCACCTATCTCCCAATTATACAAGTTAGTCCAATAAGAGAGATTACTTCATTACATATACCTTGCTCATAGCTTCTTTTCTTTATTTTTTAAATAAAAATCTTGCTTGGTTTTGAAATGCAAATGTAAACGTAAATGTTGGAGATTGTTTTGGAGACAAGGGCTGTTTTTTGTTCTGATGTGATACCAGCAGCATACAATCATTTTGTAGACAATTTCTGCACAGTATTTTTAAGTTGACAAGAATGATTTCCTGCCCAAAGTCATGTGTACTGTAGTGATGTTTTATTTAAGACAATGAGGCCTCACCTTCACTGTTCAATCTTTCCCCCTCCAAATGTATCCCTCTTCTCTGCAAACGTTTTTTCTAAGATACTGCATGTTCAACACGTACTTGGAGGGGAGCATTTATGCCAGAGCCCAGAAGAAGGCCCCATCCTTCTCAGAACAGCTAGTTCTTCAAGACAGACTCACCCACAGCTGCAAGGTAGGCAGCTAGAACGTTATGGCCATGACGTAGTCAAACGTCTGCATATAAAACCGGAACTGGAGTTTGCAAACATGCCAAAGCACCAGCCAAGAAGAACAAGGATAGCAGGGCATGTTGGACATGCAGCCTCAGGGAACAGAAATCTACTGCTTGGTTTGGTACTTTTTTAACCTGGTCTTGAAAAACAGTATACATCGTGCAGGGTCCAAGCTTCTCTTTGACCCACAGACTTTCTGGTGGTATTTTTATTAACACAATTAACAATAAAATGCATCTCAAGCTTTCTTCCCAGATTGCCTGTGCCTATATTTAGTCTCAGGACTGCTTATGACCACCATAGCCCCTCTAGAGATTCATGTCCATCTGTCCCAAACTTGCATAAAGTAACAAACATATTATTTTTATTGAATGTGAGCCTATGGACTCCTCTGTTTCATGTTAAACAAGTAAGTCATGGGAAGGACAGTCTCCTGAGGCACGCTGCTTGCAATCCAGGCAAACGGAAACTCAACATTATCCAGAAAGTCCACATTCTCAGGATGAGAGGTAACAGGCAGACACAGAAATGTATAGCAACCACTATGCAGAAATGCCATCATTTCAGTATGGTAAATCCAATCGCTTGTGAACGCCCTCTGCATCAAAACAGAGCTAACTCCGCATTAACCTATGTTGGCTAATTTTGAACATGCTGCTCACCCTGGGATTGGAATGTGTGTGTTTGAGAGAAACCTTTTCTCTCAAAATATCACTAGTTTTCCCTTTTGTTTTTTGGCACGATGACATTCTCTTATAGACAGGAGCCCATGGATGAAAAACACACGACAATTTTTCGGTGGGGTAGGGAGGAGAAGAGAAGGACACACAGGTTAGTGTTTTATGAATTAAAGAAAAATAAGTGATGCAATTTATATTACATAGTCAGCTTTAATAAATGCAACTCAACTCTGCATAGGTACCAAAATAATTAAAAGGAGAAATTTAACTGGGACAAGCAAAAATTCAGGTATTCTTGATGACTGGGTTCTTCAGTGTTAAATTTAATAAGGATTTAAAGAATGATTTATTTTACTTCTCTTTAATCATGAAAGTAGGGAAGATTTTTTTTATGTGCTGCTCTGCTACTCTTTGTTTAATCCTGCAAATCTTTATCAATGCTCTAATGCAATTCTGTTGCAGGGTGTTTGATTTCCATAATCCCTAAAGCAGAGACATTTATATTTTATGTGAACTGGTTCAGAATACTTTGAAATTTATAACATTGAAATAGTCTCTTACCCTGGATAGAACAGAGATGTAAAGCAACAGAAAATTAGTGCCATACCATTGATTATCTCGGGGGGGGGGTTGCCAGTATTTTTTAACCAATATCTTCTATGAATGGTCCTGTCTGGTAATGATTCTTGGGGTAGATGGAGCTTCACAGTGTGACGATCTGCTGTTCCATTAGTAAAAAAATGAAGCAAAACTTGTAGTGTTGCAGTAATTATCATAAAGAAGTAAGGTTACAAATTACTACATTGTATTTGACACAATAACTGTACATGCAACCACTGCAGAATTAAACCCAGCATTTGAGCAGAAACAAGCAGATATGAACTTGCTGTATGCATACACTAATACATACATCTTCTATGCAGCCTACTTGGCACTCTGCTTTCAGAATTTTGTACTTGATTTTTCTAGTAGCATTTGGAGGAATGAAAGGCCAATCTTCTATGTGTTGAAGTCAATGACAAAACTTTGATAGGTTTGAATGACGCAGGTCAGGTCTTGTATGAACACTGTAAAGGGAATTATTTCAAACTGGTGTAATTTTCTAAAGAGCCTAATTATGTACAGATCAATTTATTTGGCTTGCCCCTTTACCTACTTCTTTACTCTTAGAAATCTGTGATTTAGCAACATCTTATAACCTAATAGAACAGACTTTTCTGCTGAATCCTGCAATCAAAGGAACTATATATATAATAGCATTTATGTAAAAATTGCAAAAAAAAATGTTAAACTCACGAAGTCAACACTCAGGAGTTAGGAAATGCTAAAGTAAAGTGGCTTCTGCAGCCTTTGTTCAGGCTGCTTACAGAGAGATGCACACATTACAGATTTACAGAGCTACAGACCATCAGAGAGCACCAGCATCACAGGCCATTAAACTTCACCAGTTAACCCTGCACTAAGCTCAGTAAAATAGAAACAAAGGATAGGTTGGGATCCATGGGGTTACCGAGTCAGGTTCCTTGCAGTCCCAGGCAATCACATTCTTTAGAGCTTTTTATAAACTGATCTCTCATACAAATAATTATGATTTCTCCACCCTCTACTCCTGCCAGGAGGCTCTTCCAAACGTCCTCGCTCTGCTACCTAGAAACCTCCCAGGTTCCAGCTACATTTATTCGTGCCACTTCTTACCCATTTGTTCTTGTACCACTGTTGACATTTCACTTAAATAGTGCTGCTTCCTTCTCAGCTTTTATTCCTTTATAGAACTTTACAAAACAATGGTTCTGCATCTCTGCTTTGCTATGCTAAACAAGCCAAGCTACATTTCTCCCCTCTCGCTTCCCCTGACCATCCTAGTAGACCTTCTTGGCATCTGATTCAGTTTCTATCAAGCATGTTTCATTAATGCAGTCCTGCTTTTTTATGCCATAAATGAACATATTAAAAGAAGGCTGAAAGGAGACAGGGCATCTCTTTATAAATAGTTCAGTGGATTAAAATTCAAGGAGGGAGAAGAACTGGAATTGAGATTTTTTACCCATCAGAGAAACTAGATTCCAGAACAACTTTCTAAAAGGATTTCTTGTCCTCATTGCTTCTTACTGTTTTTAAGATGGAGCTGGATTAGTTTATGTAAGGAAATATATGACACAATTTCCTGTGATAGCAGGTGGCTGGACTCAGTGACCCAGGAGGTCCCTTACAGTCTCATATTCTCAGGATGCAACATTATTTTATATAAGTAGCTCTGTTATATGGTCCTCCTAATGTAGCAATAAAATCTAAAAAACATCATCTTTTGTTGGGTCAATGCTTGTTTAGAAAAGATATATGTTAGCTACCACACTGAGGAATAAATGAGAACCTCTATTATTAGTTGCATTTGTTCTCCAATCAATATCTATAAAGTTAAAGTCTTCTAGAATGACAGCTCCTATCTGTACTTATCTCCCTAGTTTCTCTGCAATCCATATGAAAATATGACTCAGAGGGTCCATACAGCAACTTTAACAGCTCCTCAAAACTAGCCCTTTTTCCATTCTTTCCCACAGTGATTTTGAACTAAACCAGTTCTGTTTTACCCCTGTTCTCCGTTCTGATTTCTTTATACTCTTATCACCTCATTAATGTACCATTTCCCTCATTTTTACATGTATTTCTGTTTCCTGCGGTAGTCACCACTCTGTTTCTAGTCTAAGAACTGCCATGGGGCAGAGGATTAAGGGGGCCTGGTATGGTATCCCCTAAGGCTGGGGAGCCTCTCTCAAAAAGAACCCTAGCTGAGTTATCTGAGCCCTCTCTGGGAGTGCTGGGCCTTGGCCTTGCAGCTCTGTCACTGCACAGAAGCCAGTTCAGCCCTTCAGAAGTGCCAGTCTCCACTAAGGAAACTGGGTTGGGCATCAGGCAACGAAGAAAAGAGAAGGCTTGGGGGACTTGATGGAAGCCTATAAGTATATAAGGGGTGTGCATCAAGAACTGGGAGAACATCTGTTCACCAGGGCACCCCAAGGGAAGGCAAGGTCTAACAGTCACAAAGTCCTGGAAGACCATTTTAAATTGGACATAAGGAAAAACTTCTTTACTGTCCAAGTCTCCAGTCTGAAACAGACTCCCCGCCAGAAGTGGTGCAAGGACCTACTCTGGACACATTCAAGAAGTGTTTGGATGATAACTTTGCTGGGGTCATCTGACCCCAGCTGACTTCCTACCCATTAGGATGATCTCATGAGGTCCCTTCCAGCCCTGTTGTCTATGAAATCTATGAAATCCATATTTTAAACCTGCAACAGCAGCTCTGCTTGTTTAATCTTTGTTCTGGTGTACAAATAACTTAGTTGCACAGAGATCGTTGAAAGTTTCTAGCAAGAAAGTTTCTAGCAATGGTAGAAAGCCATATTTTCCACTAATCTGATTCTAGCATTAATTTCCCTAAAACTTGCTAAGCTGGCCAAAGTTTGGCAAAGTTATAAGCAATGGAAAAAATGGAAACATAATAGAAAGTGTTAGCCATCTTCAACGTTGTGTGTTTGTCACAGGGCACTAAAGTGTGCCTGCTCCCTTTACGAGCAGAAGCAGCTTATCTAGAGAGCCCTGAGAGCTAGGCAGGGCTCCACAGCTGCAAGTAGCCTGGGCAGTGGGCTAATGAGGGAATTAGCCTGCACCTGTACTGGTCAACTGGCCGGAAGGAGACAGGGCCCTGGGCACATATAAGCCCCAAGGTTGGGGCTGGCTGGAGTTAGTGCTCTGGCTACAGCCAGGAGGAAGCAGCTCTTGCAGAAGAAGCTACTTGGAGCTGCTGGGTTGCCTATTTTGCTGCAGGTAAGACTGGGCTCTAGGAGCTCCTAAAGTACCTCGGGCTAGGAGGCACACATTGCTGAGAGAAAAGCTTGCTTTCTTAAAGGAGCAGAGTGTGGCCTCCAGTCTCATGGTTATGGTTATGTTGTAGCCCAGGGGCTTGTATTCATGTTATGTGGACTGGGATGAAGCTAAGTAGGGAGGAGGCCTCATTGGGCAGACTACCGTGCAGACAGCCCAGAATTGGAGAGGGTGCAGAGACAGGGCTGCAGAGCTCCCAGCAACTAAAGGAGGCTGAGCTGGACTAAGGCCTCATCAAAAGGGACAATGTTTAAATACCACCTGTGCAGCATAGGATGTGGTAAAGAGAAGGTTTTGGAGCCATGCACCTAGGCCATAAGGTTTGGGGTGCCTCACAAGGCAACTACTTATAGCAGGACCCAGCAAGGGGTCTCAAGAACCCACAGGGTTTAGTCAAGTCCATCAGGACTGTGATTGCACAGCAATATGAGGGCAGCCTCCCTATCTATATCTTAACCAACAAGACATGGCAGGTGAGACTACAAAGCGCCCGCAGGATGAAGCTGGCACAGTCACGGAGCCCTGGAGGCATCACGGCCATCCCAGTGTTGCTAACATATCTGTTAATGTTAATCTCTTTCATTATGACTTTCTGGTACTATCAGTTGGGGACATAAGATGGCACAGGAAGAAGCAACAGCTATTTAAACATAAATATTACCAGTTAGCAATCTTGACAAATAATCATGACATCAGAGGTAGAGACTTATGTAAAAGCTACCTGCAGTTGGAAGTTGCAGCTCTAAGCAAACAGGCTGATGCTACAGTTAACAGTCAATCCTTCTTTGCAAGCTGTTGGGCACAAACACCCTTTTTCAGGCAAGAAGGATGCCTGAAAAAGGGTGTTTGTACCCAACAGCTTGCAAAGAACAATTTTTCCAGCTAATTAGTTGGTCCAAGGAAAGATATCGCATCTACCCAAAGAATGTTGTTCACCTGTGTCCTTAGACTAACATGGCTACAACCAACACCCCTGAACCAGTCAATCCTTGGGTATTCTTCCATGTGGATTCTTACCATTTTGACTTGCAGTTTGATTTGTTTGGTGAATGTTTTCTTTGTCTCTCTGATCTAAAGATTCAGAGCATAGCGAGGGTGCTGGTTCAGGCTGCTCAGCATCCTGTAGCAATTCGCTTCCCTTTTCTAAGGTTGATTGCTGGCATGATCTATTACTCCGGCTCCCCACAGGTTTTACCTTTAAAGTAGGGGGACGAGAGAAGAGAGAGAATTATTTAATAATATGCAATATAAATTACTCTAACAAACTATTGAAAAAACAAGTGAAACACTGATGTGTGATTGTTTATTTTTCATCATAAATTTTCCACAGTAAATTTTTTTGAGTGAAGGAAGACACTGAAGTGCCTATGTTGCCTCTCTTTGCCTTTTAACTGCTTTCCCTGATTATACACCCTGTGCCTGTACGTTGGGAGAGAGGAAGGGAAAAAATGAAGGTAGTGGAGGGCACCAAGCCAGAATCCACTTCGGGTTAAGCCAACACAAGTTGATTCCCTTCCTCACATGTAGGAAGCTGATATTTCAAAAGCACATTGCCAATACTATGGACAGTAACAAGGTTAAAAAGTTTGGGGAGCTGCTTCTACAGTACGATTCCCTTTAATGGAGGTTCTCTTCTGTGTTTGTGACTCAAATCTCTACAGGCATAGCCTGTCTAGCTTAAATTCATTGTTACTGGATGCCTGACCTTGCAAGTCCTCAGTTTATGGTGAGGAGGGACTGTATTCTGGAAAGTGCTGACAATGAAAGTTTGGGGAGCTGTAAGTGCTAATTGGCTAAACATGAACTGGCAGCATGGTGTCAAATGTAATGCAATCTCCAGGTCTATGAAGGGAAACACTGAGTAGGAGTAAGGAGGTTATATTATCTCTGTATTTGTCACCAGCAAATGCACAACTGGAATATTATGCCTAGTTCTAGCTCCATAACTGGGGGGGGAAGAGGGGGGATGGTGACCTGCTGAAGCAAGATCTGAGTCCCAAAAATAATTCAAAGATTGAGGAATTTTTTTCTTCAGTCTCAAAGATATTATTAGAATATGTTCATTTTACAGAGAGTCACAAGGGTGACTTAAGCAGTCTGTAAGTACCTACGTGGGGAAACAAGCAGGATCATGAAGAGGGTTTTCCAATCTAGCAGACAAAAGTATAACAAGACCCAATAGCTAGAAGCTGAAGCTAGACATCCAGAATAGAAATATGTTTTAAGCTTACAAATGAGGGTAACTAACCACTGTAGCAGCTTACCAAGACCTGTGTATTCATGATCACCGGACACTTTAGAATCAAAACTAGTTCTTTTTCTAAAAGACATGCTCTCGTTCAAACAGGAATTAATTCGGGGAAGCCTTGTTGTTTATGAAGGACAACATGTCAAACTAAAAGGTTTCGGCAATCTCCTCTGGCTTTATGATCTATGTGTCCCTTTCCCATGAGAATATTTGACAAGCATACTTGGAAAATACTTTGCTTTTGGTAAACTTACTACTTATTTGTAATCTGAACTATGCTGCTGGGTTTTTGGTTGTAGCTGTATTGGTTAATGACATGGGCAGGCAAACATTTTAGCTTTTCTTCTTACCTCTCCAGATGCCCTGGTACTAAGTCTTCTGCCAGAAGGTGGAGGTGGTCCAAGGACCTTGGATCCAAATGCAATGTGTGACACATCTTGAGTTTTACAGTGGCGGATACTGCCTTGTCCTCTATTAAGTAACTGGTCTATTTGCAAGGATTGATTGGGGGAGGAGGGAAAGAAGACGGATTTAAAAGAACTGACTTTAAATGATCATTATGCTTTAAACTGAGTGTAATTATAGGCAGAAAATATCACAGTATTTAAATAGAAAAAGAGGTCTTAAATTCCTCTATTCTTACTCTTATAGTCACTTAGAAATTATTTTTACAAAACATACAGGAAATAAATCCAAGAAATAGCTATGTTTCTCTCTAACAACCCCCAGAGGTATAGATTCAGGCATTATTTTACTGCTAAAAAAATGGATGTATATGCCTTTTCCTTACCATCATATAATTTACCCACTTGAAGCAAAAAGCTCCTGGTCAATATGATTTATTTTTTAATTTAAAAGCTTTTTAATAACTGTGGTTACAAGTATCATGTTTTTTCTACATGACAATGAAAGAATGACAACAAAACAGCTAAGTCTGAATCGGGCAGAAGAAACGGCTCAAATCAGTCAAGAATCAAAGTAAAACAGTAGTTAGTTAGTTACTCAAGGTATTGGTTACAAATCTGAAGTAACTGAAACAAGAATCGCTTCTCTTTCCTTCTACCATCCAGAGACAGCTCAGTTTCTAGTGTTGCCCAGCAGTGCTGTATACAGACCTGAGCAACTTCCCAGTAATTTTTTAAATTCCAGTTTTTAATGAATCTCTAACTTTAAAAAAAAAAAAAAATCCCCCCCAACATGTTGACAACATTTTTAAACAGTTAAAATGCTGTCAGCTGAATAGCTGGTCAAAGCAGGAAAAAACAGATGGAAATTTTGAGTATCAACCTAGTGGTAACTGGCTATGCAGAGGCACACAGCTTCTCTTCGGAGAGCTATGGGCAAGAGGCTATTTTTGTTTGTTTGTTTTGTTTTTTTTTAAGGTTCTCCTAACATTATCTTATCAAAGTCTCTCCCTTCTAAGGATGATAAAGGTGGAGGACATCTTCATAACACAATTACACAGCTCAAGAAAAAGCAATGCTAATAATGCAGTTTTATGGGAAAAGAGACACTTTTCTTCAATGTAAGTTGATATCTATCTTCTGTCTTGATGCAAAATTTCTGTAAAACATTAGTGTTAAAGCAAAATATTCTAAAGTAGTCTAAAATTCATAACAAAGCTAGTTAAATGAAGTCAGATCTACTTGACTTTCTTATTCAGTTAAAAAATTTCTATATTCATACATTCACCAGCACATGGCATAATTCACTTGTAAAATAAAACAAGAGAAGCCCTTGTATGCCATGAGCTTCTTGTTCTCCTCTTCCTTAGCTCATATTCAGTTGCTATTACCAGCTGCCATTTCAAAGATAACCCTTTCCAGTTTACATCAATTTCTTTAATTTGCTGACTGCTTTGGGATGCTGTCCACATACCAATTATAAAAGATGATTAACATAAAAATCTCCATTTATGATCACATGAATTAATTGCCTACATCAACACATACCAGTCACCTGCCATAATGAAAAAACATGTGTAGTTAACAAATAGATGTGATCAAAAATAATTTGGGCTTTGGTTAGTAAACAAGAAAAAAGTTTAGTGGACTGAAAAGAAAAGGTTTTTTTGTTTTTTGCTTTTTTGTTTTTTTTTAATTAAACTAACTTAAACTTATCAAAGCCAGCATGTGCGAAAAGGCCGGCTATCTGAACTCTGAAGGAGGAGCATCCAGAAGCACTCATGTTACTTTCATAGTACAAGGCTAAAAATAAAGATTAGATTAAACCTGTAGCTCAAGGCATTCCATTTTTTTGCTAACTAGAGAAAATGAACTTTGGGCAGGTCAAGGATGTTACCACTAATTATTTTGCCACATTACCAAGGGCTACAAGTCTTTGTAGTTAGATGGTAAAACCTGAGGGCTCTGTCTAATTGTCGTCTTTTGAATAAACACTCGCTTCTCCCTCCAGCTGCATCATTCTCATTATATTAGTCATTTAAAACTTATGTTTCCCCCAAACCCACAGCCTGACCAAAAAAAACTACTGATTTTTCTCAAATACTGTCACGGTGAGGTCAAACTCCAGCCTTCTCTGCTTTCGAACAATAAAATCCATTTGAAACTTTTTACCACAACTCTGGCTTGACTGTCTGGGACCAGAAAACACTACAAATATTATCTGTTTCTGAATATTATTCTTTGATGTTCACATAACAATACTAACCTGTACTTGTTTAAACTTGTTTTTAATGCTTTTGTATTCATTTGAGGGCCCTGCACTACTCTCACATCAAAACAAATGATAAAACTCCTATTAGCTTCAGTATCCTAGGATTGAGCCCTCAAATACTGAAGAGTTGAATCAAAACAGGGCCAAGGGCTAAAAAATTTACAAAAAGTATCAGACATCATCCGTAAGATAAGGGCAGGGGATTAAAAAGAGTTTCCTGAGTAAAATATGGAAAAGTTCTTTAAAATGAAAGGAGGAGGTGGGTGTTTTTAAAGAGAAAAAAAAAAAGTAATTGTAAAAGCCTCCTTTCTCCCACACTATCAAAAGCGTATTTGAGCAGTACAGACTTGCACTCAGTTACCACCTTTTCTGACATGTGAACTTTTATTAGAATAAGCAGAGAAAACAAATGGAACTAGCGAGCAGGAAGTCATGTCTTGTTGGTCTCCTTCCCTGTAATTTTAGTCCTTCCTGAAAAGATCCATTCTGTCAAAGCCACTAAACATGTGAAGTTAACGGAGGCGTACTAAACTAGGGTAACAACTAACACCAGAAACAAAGCCAACTTCACCAGGAAAGAAGTTCAACATCTGTTCCTTAGGAATAAGGATGCCTTAAGTTTCCTAGTGCCCATTACCAGTAAGACCTACACCTGAGTACATATCTGTGGGGTCTTTAGAAGCTGGAGGCCAAGTGCACCTAGCAGAAATGCTGCAACCTTCTAGTTTATTTGAAATCCTTCTCTTTAACTACCCAGCAGCCCTCCAGTTAACTATAAAATCTAGTTTAAAGGCCTCGGAGAGAAATGTGGAATATGCCAAGAGAGTTGCAAGGGCCATCAGTGTAGCTGTCTAGCCACTGACTGACAATGAGAAACCCTTCTAGGCTCTGTTGGGTGGAGATGAACTACAGACCACTTTCCAGCTGTACACAGATGCTTCTCCTGTGGCCCAGGTCCAAACTCAGAACACCAACAGCCCACGAGTTAATTCATCCCACTTGTATATGGCACCCCTAATTTCCAAGATAGCTTTCCAGTTGAGTCTGAACATACCAGCCAAGTACAAATAGAAGAAAAAGGCTTTGCCCAAGAACATACTCCTGTAGCAAAATGCCAGCAAGCAGAGATGACGTACAGAACTGAGGCATCCAAAGAACTGACTCCTGTTTTGGGCAGTGCCGCCACAGCCAGGTGACCCGGGATGGACACCCGAACTCTGGAGCCCCTGGAACTGCGAAAGATCAGATGACCGCACCCGGCCCTAGCATGGCTGGCTTCCTTGCTGGGGGAAGTGAATGACAAGGACGGGGTTTCCTCACCTGTAAGGCTGCGATAGGAGTATTTACAAGTGCCTCTCACAGGCAGGATGAACTGAGAGGATTTGGAAACATGGGGCTGGACCATGAATAGGGAGAGGTTTGGCCGGCATCAGGATGCAGGCTTTGAAATTGCTCTTGTAACTCATGTAGGTCATTCTGGACCAGGTTCATATTACAGCTACAAAACCTATTATGTTATTTGGTGGATGAAAAATTAATTCAGAAGATGTAAGAATAGGAAAAAAACTGAGAGAAATACAGGAAAAAAGTTCTGTAGAATGACATCCGAATGTGGGCATACTACATGCATCTTTGTCAAAAAGGCAACTTTTTTCTTCCTTGGAAGCAGCTAGATAACTTTCCAGGGGGTTTCAGTGTTGCAAATGGACTTTAAATAATATTTTTTTTGGAAATAATGGATGAGTATGCAAAACTAGATTTACATATATAATATCAAAATTTATATTCATAAATATGCTACCAAGGAAGCATGTTTTCCTTCCATTTCAGTTTATTTAATTTATCCTATGAAAATGTAACTATGGTCGAAGAAAAACAAAAGCAAGCAGTGAACCGGGTCCCTCCAGTATTTGAAACGTGTATGCAGCATGAGAAAAAGGTTCGTATTAAACTAGTTGGGCTATAGGCAGTCGTAGCACTGAGATAAAGCCAAGCAACATTAGTAGTATCATTAGTTTTGATACAGACATTTTTACTGTATTTGTTTTAAGTAGATAAAATATTTTTTCTGTTCTTCCATTCCTACAATCAAAAAGTGTAGGTCAAATGAAATATGGCTGCCCTTTCTTTGTATAAGTGAGGGTGGGGGGGAGGAAGTCTAATGCCCTCTGGAAATGAAAGCTCTCAGGCAAACTGAATACTAATTTTTCAGTAAATTACTGGTTTTGATTTGTGCTTAGTGGACCACTACATCCTGTCATTAGTGAGTTGAACTGCTCAATTTCCATAACCAGACTTGATATTGTGCTCAATTAAATTGAGGTCCCATTAATGAAAAAAAAAAGACTTCCTACAGTCCTACATTGACTAACAGTCATTAGTTAATAGGGGCTGGGAATTGAAGGAATTAGCAGTGTAAATTTTTAGTCAAGTTAGACACAATGATTTACTGAATACATGCTGGTTTTATTAATTTCATTTAAAGCATTCAAAACACTACTGCTCCTGAACAGGTTACATTTCTATTTGTAATTCAAGAAAATGAATCCTACATAACAATTTATAAGCTGCAGCACGCTCTTAATTTTCAGAAACAATGTAAATATGTCCATGAACTAAAAAGAATCTATGCAATATGCTTGTCAGTTCTTTTCTCATACTACACATGCATTCAGAAGTAAATGTTGTGATTTATGTGAACACAGTGTTGTGGCAATGAATATTATTCATAGTCACTAGTGACTGTTCAAAGATCTTTTTAAGTTTCTATGTACTCAGTCTCAAAGCGATGAAGGTGCATGCCACCAAGGACCTAGTAGGAACAGTCTCTGAATGGAGACTCTTCCCTGTTTATATTCTACTTGAATAACATATGATCATGAGATTAAATGGAAAACGTTCTCCAATGAGAGTCCACCTTCACCACCTCGCTAAGACACAGTGACGCATTACTTGCTAATTCATGGGCAGGCTCAACTATAACATCTATCAAGAATTTTTAGCTCAGGAATAAAAAGAATTAATTAATAGTTCAGTTATGAGTTCTCCAAATGCCCTTTTACTGCAATGCATCATGGTGTCCTTGAACTTTAAAGTAAAAAGATGCTTAAAATTCTTGGGGTAGTCTTGAATTTTTATTCAAACATTTAATTAAATGTCTTGTAAAATTAAACTAGAACAGGCTGTCATGGGAAAAATGGAATAAAAATAATGAATAATTACAACTCTCTCAACCCTAAGTTGTTATCTGAAATTATATTTTAAAATAAGTCCTGTTACCTTTTTGTTTATGTATATTTTTCACAGACATATGATACTAACATAATATTTTAATTCTTAATGACTGTATTTTGCTGCAGGTTTTTAATAAAGATATTTTTGTTGTTACAGAATTGTTTAGAAAGAGAAATAACTTCTGTAACAGGAAGTGAAGAGATGTGGAGCATAGTCTTGGCGCTTGGTCTCTGCCAAGCCTCACCTTAACAGCACATAAAATGTTATGCGCATGTACGGTGTGGACACGTAAATACAGAACCAGGCATGTCATGTGGGAACAGACCAATGGTTCAGCTAAAGCAGTGTCCATCTCAGAGGGACGGCAGGGTAGAGGGACGGCAGGGTAGCGTTGCACCTTGGGGCACCTAAGCCTTGGTTAAGTGCCCCCACCATCATTTTGAGGCATAGGACACTGAATATATGTGATGCTGTATTCATGTCACATGTGCCACCGCGGGTGCTTTACTTAGAGCTCAGAGAGCCACTCTAATTAAAGCACACCTCCCCCGTCCTGGAGCATGTGTATAGATGCTCTCAGAGACTACCTGGTTCAGACAGGCCTATGCTTTTGCAGGCAAGTGTCTCTGACAATGACCAAAACCAGGATTTTCAAACCATGGGGCAAGAACCCTGCAGTAAGGACTTGCACAGATGCTTGCAAAGCAGATTGTTCATCCTCAGCTCAAGAGAGACTGGCAAAATCTTTAAGCATGCAGCTTAATACCCCTCCCCAAATTTCTGCTGTCATGAAATAACTCTGGATATTGTTGGTCTCTATACACATATTCAACCTCTTGGAATCTTAAGCTCAGTTTAATCACATGGGTCAATTATTTCCTTTTAACAGTTTTTGTAGTAGAAGTTATAACTTAGAGGTGCTAATTTAAAGGTGCTCCCAAACAGAAGACTGAGGAATGTGGAAATTGGGAGATGGACCCTGAATTAGGGAGTTCTTTAGTTAGCGAGTTGGGATCTACAGAGGTAGCCTACTGATCCACAATTAAAGTTTGTTCAGTTCTTCTTAGCCTTTGTATGCCTGTATTTACTGAATCCAGTGAGCACTACAGGTTTTTCCACCGATTTAACTAAATATCCCTTGCTTTGCTCTGCTTTTCAAGATGGAAAGAACGGAAAGTCTTGATTTACTTCTCTGTATCAGTATATAGCATCCCTATATCCCTTTTGTGAATTCAGTGGCAACCTGATTCAAAAACTAATTTATTTAGTATACTACTAACCTGCTTGAAGGAAGAGGCACAGTTGGCAGGGAAGAACCCACAGCTGCAGTGAAGAGGAATGAGCCTGCACTTACCTTGCTTATCTCCCCTCTCCCTGAGTCCTCTTCAAAGACTGTCACCCTAGGGTGCTGTGGCACCCCAGCTGAGAATCACTGTTCTATACCATTCATTATTATATACACTTTTCGATGGTAAGCAATGCAAAGCATTTCAGGCTATCTCCATATAAGAGTAGCCTCCCTCCCCACTCCCTCCTGCCTGCCCTGATGCCTTTTGATTCCTGCTTGGGCACCATGCAGCTTCCCATCCCCACTTCCCTGCCAGACTGTGCCTTCCCTGAGCTAAAGGATAACTGGTGGGCTAACCGGTTATCACTACACTTATCGGTTAAACAATTGATCCTTTAAACTTTCACATTCCTATGATGGTTACAGCCTTTCAGATCATGAGCTCCCTGATGTTATTCTGTTTTAAATACCCATGTACAATTTTAAAATTACAGCACCAGAAGCACGAACATCAGAATTTGCATCTCCACGGCTGTACTCGGGTATGTTTTATTGTTGTATTTCAGAGGTTTGCAGCCACATGGTCAAGACCACATACTGGTCCTTGCATCTACAAAATGCAGGCACATTTTTCCACGCGCAGTTTTAAGCAAGTGCAAGTGAAGTCAAAGGTAATGAAACTGGACTCCTAGTTTTATAGGAAACATGAGCTGTATCTGTTTAGCTGTATGAACACTATATTACAGTAGGTCCCACAGAGAACTGTTTCAGTATAACAGCATACCTGATTCTGATGAAGTTAAGGGATGACTTCCAAATCTTGTTTCTGGTTGGCGAAGTTTACTCATGTTCAGCAGCTGTGTAACTTGTGGCACATCTTGATTTAATTGGCAGGCTCGAGGAATGACATCAGTGGGTTCATTAGCTGTGAATAACCCATGCATCTCTAAAATTAAAGGCAAAGAAGTTTAAGTCCAAAATGTAAACTATTATTAAACTGACAAGTCTGCAAATGACTGGGCTAACTATGCACTGTGTTTATTACTTTGAAAATTAAGCTTAAGTTGGAATACTTCATTGTTGTCATTTTCAGTTAGGCTGAGCGTGCAAACTTGTATTGAAATCAGCTATAGCAGTAGGTAAAGGAAGAATTACTGAAGAAGCAAATAACTGCGTCCTAATAATACTAGGGACTTCCACTATTCAATCTTGGCTTTGGTGTTCAGAAAAAGTGCAGTAATTTGTTTGCTTTAAAAATAAGAGTGTTCAAAGCAAGAGGCAAGGTTCTCTTGCATCTTCGAACTATTTCAATCTACATTATATTACAGATTCTAAGCATCAAACTGTCAGACCCTGATTAACTGGGTCTGCTTTTTCTTTTTACCTTTTACTCAATTTCAGTTGCTTCTCTGGTGTAGCGCTCAAAGGTTTTTGAAGCTCTAACAAGCCACCCTCTGCATCATCCATGTTGTCCTATAATGTAGCTTCATTTAAAGGGAATCACAGTACTTGCAAAGGGAAATTGCAGGTTAAAAATGGAGTCAGGTGTTTCATACTCTGCATTGTTTTCATAGTCTCCAAGTCAAATGGTCAATAGTGCTATAGTGAGATAGCATCATGTGTAGATGCGCCCTTAATCACATATACAAACATTACAAATTTAATTTTATAAACCCACTTTTTGTTAGCTGTTGATGACATCAACACATTACTAAGTGGTACAAAACCAAAGTCTTGTAGATTCTAGTACTACTGAAGCTTGACTTCCTATCACAGGTTACTAACTCGTCCAGTAAGCTTTGCCTCAAGCTGATCATTTTTGTATGAACTGGAGCATATTTTTAAAGATTCATTTAAGAATTTTAAGCATTAAAGAATCAACTATATTGCTAAGTAAGTTGACTGCAATAGCTGATTACTCTCTCCACCTTATTTCTAGCCTGAATTTGCCTAGTTTCAGCTTCAAGCTTTGGATCTGATTTCTCCTTTTCCTGCTAGATTAAAATGCAGTTAACCATTAAAATCTCTCTCTTTTGAAGAGACTGATCAAGTCACCTCTTAACCTTCTCTTGCATTATCTACATGAACTGAATTTTCTAAGTCTCTCTCTATAGTGCAAATTTTCCAGATATTGAATCATTCTTGCAGTGTTAAGAAAAAAAACCCTTCACATTTTTGATAAGATAGAATCAAACTAAGTCATATTAGCCTAGTTTCCATAAGCAGCATGTGGGAAAGGAAAAAATCAAATCATATGGATAAAGGAAGAAGAATCCAGCAGTAAGCTGTGGGTGCACTTGTCATCTTTAACTAAAAAGGTATCTTCCTACAACCTAGTTTAATAAAGTGAAATACTAAAAAAAGAGTGGGAATGAACTTCAGCCTCTAAAGAAATATTCTTAAATCTTTGCAATATGGAATCTACTTATTCACCTAATACTGGACTTCAAAGATCCCTATCAGCTTTCAACCTTCCTTTTCTAATCCTGATTAAGCAAACACAAAGCGGTTTCTTGTTTTATACTTAAACCATAAATCCTTTGGGAAAGGGACCATATTCTTCTTACAGGCTCAGACAAGGAATAGCACAACTGGACTCTGGTTTTCTTACAAAAAAAGTGCTAAAACAACAAATACACCAAGATGGTTAAATGAGAAAGCATGATTTTTTTATGCATCTTCCAGACAGATTAGGGTAGAAACTAGAGATTAGACCTAAAAATGTAGTGATATAATGAAAAGCTGTCAGCATAGTAAAATATTTCTTTCCCTTTCACCTAATTGCTCTCGTATGGAAAATAACTTCCCAGGTGCTAATATGAAAGAAGATAACTTTGAACCTGGAAACAAGAATAACCACTGAACATACACACAGAGCTAGTACCTCAGCAGATATAAATCATCTTAACTTCAGCACTTTCACTGGACTTAAATTAATTTAAGCCAGCTGAATATCTGGTCCCTGCTCTTCTTAGATAACAAGCCAACTTTGATCAAAATATTAAAAGTTAATTGAAAGTTTATAAATAATAATAATTATTGTTAATCTATAATTGAGAATATAGTATGGGGCTATTTTAATGCAACTAAACCCTGGGCAGTTTCCTAATTGTAACATTTCTCTAGATAAGGAAAATTCATAATTGCACAGAAAATATTAATGCCCACCAGCTGTGTAATAATCACAGAATGTGATGATCCAAAATGCAACACAGTGCCATGCATGCAATTTATTAAAACTGTCTACTCATTCCATTACCCACATCACGCTTTGAATTTTGCAGCTCATTTAGGACATTTTTGCACTGACTTAAAAACTGGAGAATGGAAAGGAGAAACAACCTATAGTGCTAGTATGGAACTAAATTAAAACCAGTTAAGTACCTTTAGCATCATAGGTACTAACTGAGACCACACTGGACTTTCTGATTTGGTTCATGATTAATTCTGCAAAGAATAATTTGTTCTAAAAACTTTATCACAAAAAAAAGGTGAAGTAGCTTCATGGTGTCACGTTCCTTTATACAGAAAATGAATTCACTACAACCTACCATGAGTCCACACTGAAAACACAATATTCTAACAGCCAATTAATTATTTCATAGGCACTTGCTATCTAACCTAATACTAAACAAAGATGGAAAAATTTATCCTGAGCCAGCTTTGATTCAACATTTGAACAATCCACAGTCACATCAGTTGAAATAAGGACATTGCCAATTGTCTTTTTTCTCAGTACCCCCTTTCAGCTGTCAGCCTCGGAAGCCACTCAGTGAAGGTTTGAATATGACAGACATAATTCCAGACAGACATAGCAGCTAACAGATACTGAAAGGGATGCTTGCATACACCACATTGGTCTGTGAAGCAAACAGCAGTCCTTCAAAACAGAATCTTTTACAAACTTAAATAACCTGGATATAATAACGCCAAGCAGAATGCCTCTCTGATGTCTTTTTGGACAATTAAGAATAGCTTGGATTGAAACGCTGCGTGCAATCAATGTGATAATACATAAAACGGTAGTTTAAGTCATGGACAGACACATTCTTTAGAACAACCTCTCTATCAGTCTACATGGCTCCAAAATAAATATAATTACTGCCAGTTATCTATAATCACAATCTCTTCACAATTTGGGCCACGTGAATGCTGACACTGTTTCCTCTATCGAGCTTCAGTGGCCACTACTCACATACAAGAGACTGTACCAGATCACTTTGAAAAGCACAAAATCAGGTTAGGTACCCAGGGAGTTAGGTGCTTTCAGGCACTTTAAAATCCTCTGCCACCCCTAATGTTCAGGGCCTTTTCTTCCTGCTTCCACTACCCTGTCCAAGCTACCTACTTAGTATCTCCCTTGATGTTCCTCACCTGCCGCCATGCGTTTTCTCCCCATGCTGCAAGATGCACTGGGAGGACTTTTCAAGTACATCTACTGAGTACTCCCTCTGTTCAGACTGCTCTTGAAAATATGCTAGTAAGTTTTGTGTGACATCTTTCAAAGTTAATCCTTGAGGAATTCATGCTACCTAAATTGATAAGAAAATCCCCAACTCTATATGCTGGTTTTGGAACTTGTCATCCTGTTACCATGTTCATCACATGTCCAATTTATTCTGTAATTTTGTCTAATGAGAACCATGGTTCCCTCTATACTTTTTGCAAGGCTCAGTAAATATTTAGAAAAAGTTTTTAATAATAATTAAATTAACCAACTATGCACTGACCAAGATGGGGCATTTTGGGCTTAGCAACAGCTGACCCTGCAACAGCCAAGAGGGGCCACTGCGACAAGGGTGACAGCTGTACTAGCCTTCATGAAAGGCTTAAAACGGGCTCTGGGCAGCCTCCAGATTGAACCCTGTCTGCAGAATCAGTAAACTCTCAATGTTCTCCAGATTTCCTGGGACACAGGAAAGGGAAGGGAAGGTCATTTCAAACTCTTGGTTTCTCATTTCCCCAGCTGCAAAATTGCTGCAATATTACTTTCAACAGACCTGGACCATACTGCAGATAAGCCTGCTAGCAACTGTGAGGGGCACAGAGACTATAGGCACATACAGACTATAGAGACTACAGAGGCATGATATCTATGACAACACGATGGTGTTAGACAGTTCCCTTTTCTTATCGTCTTGCCCCTGTGAATACGTCTGGTTATTTAAAGAAGGAAGCCTCCATCACTGGATAATGCTCCAACCACTGCACTGAATTTGGGAACTGGTGAAATATAGCTTCTTTGATTGTTTTGCATCTTCTTCTAGACTACTCTGTGGAATCCGTTTCTGTGCCAAAATAATCCCAGGCATTCTAACCTAAAAGCGGTTTGATGAAGCTGATGCTCTATAGCAGGGGTTGGCAACCTATGGCTTACAGGCTGGGTCTGTCCTTCCAGGTGACTGCATCCATGGAGCCCCTGGAGTCAGGACAGTAGTGGCATTTGCTCCCCGCCCCTCTCAGGATGGGGCACAGTAGTGGTGGGTGACAGGCACCACTGCCGATCCAGAGGGGACACCTGTAGGTCCCCCACCTGCTGCAGTGCAACTCCTTGTAGCAAGTCCCTCTTCTTAAGCTTTCACTCCTCTGCCCCGAACTATTTTTATGTGGCTTCACTGGTGCTGCCCTTTACCCTTTTACTGGTTCTGTTACCACTGGTTTCACTGTTGGCAGCAGTCAATGACAACAGGCAAGAGGAGCAGCTGGGGAAGCTTCAACAGAGGGGGACAAGAGCAAGACAGCAGCTCCCAGCTCAAAGCAGGGAAGGCTGGGGCTGTGGCAGCAGGTGGTTTGGGCACTACAGAGAGTTATGCCTTTAGAGCAGCATCCAGGAAAGCAGTGGCAGTGCCACCTGCCAGCGTGCATGCAGCAGCTCACCTTCAGACCCAGCTGCCTTAAAGGTTGCCAACCCCTAGTCTACAGAGCTACATATACATGCATTTATCTGATGTAATATATACTCCAAGAATAGATAGGCATAGCCTATACTCCATTTTTCAAGAAAGCCTTGAAATGTTTAATCCAAAGACTGATCCAAGAAGCTTTTGATTCTGTAACAGGAAAATTAATGACAGCACTGCAGGATATTATCTATAAACATACCATCCCCTTCAGCTGTATCTTGAGGCTTTGATTTTAAAGTGAAGATCTTTCTGAGTTTACAATTAGCTGAGATAATGATTCCATCCAAAGACTGGAAGACAGCACCTTTGAATATTTCACCGGTGAACGCTACTAAGTCAATACACAGATTACACCACTAGAAAAGAGAAACAAAACATTTTTAGTTCAATTCTTAAATTATTGCACTACAGTGATAACGTTTAACTCTCTACTATTCAAAACTGTGGTATGGGATTAGTCACTGGCAGTTTTCTGTTATACCATTGTGTTTTGCTATTTAAAAATATTATCTCAGTTATTATTGTTGTATTTGTACCCAAAATAATCACTATATCCAGAAATCAATATCTGCACATCTAAACTGATGACTGCATACTCAAATAAGTACTAATATCTGGCATATCCACGCAGAACGGTTTTATAGCTATTAACTAAAGGAAACAGTTAAACAAAATTGTTAACTGCTAGTGCTTTGATAAATATTTTTTCCTTTCAACATTACTTTATTTTTTTTAACTGCACTTCAGTGCCTCAGTATTTCTGCAGACTATGCTGAAATGCTGTTTAATAACTTCTACTAATACAGCTCCAGGTACTGACCTCTCAATCTTTCTTCCAAGCAATGAAATTATAAGGGCCTTAGGTGCTTTAGAAAATTATCCTGTTTAAACAATTTTTTAACTACTGAACTGCTAACTTGATGCCAACCAAGTTTGCCAGAAAGATGCCAGAAGTATAGTAGATAATCATGATTAAACTACAGGTGGAAAACATGTCACATATGACCTGCTCTTGTCCAATGTTGTCAGCAAAGTTGAGAATATCATCATGACCAGATGGTTAAAATTACTGTTTAAATACAATTTCTTATACAGACAAAGCCTAAAGGATGATTTTCCCAGTAGGGTCATAAAACATTGTGACAAAAATTGTATAGTATCACTGCACTAAATGTTCTTGTATTGTTCCAATAGTTTCTGCACCTGTCAGTTTTGATTTTACTCTAGCAGGTTAACATCTGCATGAGGCTCATTTTTGTATAGTATTGATAGATAAGTAGCTGAAAATTTTTTATTATTGGGGGAGGGGAGGCGGTAGAAATCAGGTGCACACTTTAAATCTACTCCCAGCCAACCTTAGACGAAAATGGCATCCATTATTGTTCAGCCCCTAATTCTGGAAGTTCAAAAAGGTAAGGAATACTTATTATGAATAAACTATGCAATGGAACAGAAATGCAAATTTTAATCATAACTGACATTTCTAAGTCTACTGCTGGAGAAGTTATCTTGCTCAAAAAATGGCATCACTTATAAAACTGCAGTAGAGCAATCAACATGTAAGAATACAAACCATGCTCCACCTGGCTTTCCTGAATAACAAGAGATGTATTTGGAAACAGCACTGAACTACGCACAACAAATATTCCCCTATTTATACAAGACTAGCATGCTTATAGAAATACTGATTTTACACTGAAGAGAGGAGCCACCAGTAATGAACAACATGTTCATAGACATACAATCTTAGATGTGCAGAAATATTAATTTTGATCAGAAAGAACAACATAGCTTCCACCAAGACGTACTATAAAAAGCTGGACAGCCAACAAACTAAAAACATAGTTACATATTCAATGTCCAAAGAATTTAGACCTAACCTTAGGATAGAGAGGCTGTTCAAGGATTAAGGTTATTAAAACATTTTCTCATTATAACTGATCAGAATGTTTAGTCAGATTTTTGATGAATGATTTATTGTCTGAATTAAACCTTATAACTGAAGTTCATATTCTGATTGATCTTAATTTATTGTCCATTAATGCATACTTTAGTTCTGAAACATTATTGTTAGCCTGACACCAAGGCCAACTAATTGAAACTATATTGAAGAAAAATAATTTATTTCAATGGATCTTGAATTAATAACTACTTCAAGGGTATGGCCTGATGCATATTAATTTTTAAATAACAGTTCTTGCTGTAAAAGTAGAAAAACTCATGGAATTTAAAAGTACAAAGTTAATACAACTGCCTTCAACTAAACTATTTTAAAATAACCCTTAATAAATTTCTGAATTTGTGAAATATTTTCTCTGATATCTAGCCTTACATCTGTGAAGTATATGAAGCTGTGAAGTATCCTATAAACGTTATGTATTTGTGCAGTGTATACATACTCTTAAACACTTTTAGTAAAGTCACTCATCTCATCTTCAGATACTTCTATAAGTGGCAGCAGTATTTGACACGGCTGATTCTCTATGAGGTGCCCACTAACTACTCAGATTTCTGTTCTACTAAATACTTATCATATGATGTGGTGAAATTCTAAAAAGAGTGGAGGTTGATTTTTATTCTATTATTTTGAAACAAGTCATTTTCATGCTTTTTAAAGTCGGCAAAAAAAAAACCACGAGGTGGCTGAAAAGGGTTACTTACTGACCCTGAACTCCATTAAAGGAGACAAAAGTTTAGGAGAGGATGGGAAGTTCAAGGACTGCAAGGGAGGAGAATTGGAGAGATGGAGTTTGGTCATGAGTGATACTAAGACTGGAAAGACTGCAGGAGTTCAAAATTTATCAGGACAGAAGGGTCAAGATGATACAAGAGAAAAAACCCGATACCGAGGCTATGGGTTTCTATAGGTAGATGAGCAGTAGCCAGAGAGAACGGCAAGTGGGAAGTGACATGATGTGTTTGAATAGAAAGAGTAATAGAATAAATGGAGTGTAGCAGAATAGGAAGCAGCAGAGATCTGTTATAACAGACAGAAAACACTGACTATACCACAGCTCCGCAGCCACCTCGGCTTTAGCTGTCACTCAGGCTGCAGGCAGGGATGAAGGCAGTCATACAGTTGGAGTCTGAGGAATATTATGCTCCATTCCCCAAATCATGCAACCTGCCATGCCACACACAACTGGGGAGTGGTGGGCACCTGGAAATAGGGAGTACCTACAAGTGGGGAGCAGAAAGTTCCCAGCTCTAGAGCTTCACCCCCCACACACCTGAAAACAGCAACTGGGGAACTGGGAGCTCCCCTCACTCTAGGTGCCACTTCCACAGGCATCTGGGTCTCAGCTGCATGCCCACTTTAAAAAGGTCCAGAGTGCTATGAGCCCAACATCAGGGAGCCTTTCCCTAGTGTTAGGTTTACAGAGCTCTGGACCTTTAAAATGTGTGCGTGGAGCTGGGACCCCTGAATGAATGTCCATGCACTTTTTTATGTTCCCAAGCGCAGTAATCTTGGCGTCAGGGAGAGGCTTCCCAGTGTCTCGCTGTGCCCCAAGGGTGTGGCTGGGGATGGGGGAGCTCTCACCTCCCTTGCTGCACACTGCTGGCTTAAAGAAGTGCCTGCACAAGCAGTGTGGGGTGGGAACAACTCCCTCACCCCCAGCTGCTCATGCTGGGCACCTTTTTAAAGGGACATGTGCAGTTGGGGATGGAAAAAGCTCCCCTCTCCCCTGCTGCTCCTATCAGGCACCTCTTTAAACCAGCACGTGCAACTGAGGCTAGAAGCAGCTCCCCCATCCCTAGCTGTACACCCAGCATCCTCTGTGGGATAGCTGGGTTCGGGACCTGGAGCTGCCTCCAACCTGATCCTGACAATTGGGCAAGGGGCAGCTTTGTCCTGAACCCTGGGGCTACCCCACGCTGGACCCTGATGCTCATTTGAGCATCAGGATTCAGGACCAGGTACCCCAGTCCTGGTTCAGATCCAAGCTGTCCCTGCCTGATCCTCAGGATCAGTGAGTGTCACACTCCAGAGCTGCACCAGGCCTTGAGGCTTGCCAGGGTCTGGCACCTTAAAGAAACGTAATGATTGGGGGCTGCAGGGCAAGGCTCTTGAAGGTGTCAGTCCTGGCAAGCCTGCATCCTGATACTGACAATCAGCTTACAGTTGTCATCAGGATGACGGGGCACATCACATGTTCAATTTACGGCACCATGCTAACCTGCCACAAAGATGTTCACATATTTTTTGAGTTATATCTGTGTGTCTGGTTGGCCATGTTATGGGTCCATAAATTTGAATGTGTGGTCAGTTGCTGTTTATGGCATGATTAACATGTTAATTGCTCCAGAAATATGTGTGCCAGGAGCCTCAGATCTGTGTGCAAAGGAGACAGAACTCAGCTGCTTGTGCTACCTGCTACTGAGCAGCTTGTCTGTCACTCAGTGCGGGGGGAGTTCAGTGAACACACACACATACATGCGCGCACACAAACAACATGATACATGTCTCCTCAACAATATCTTGAGGAAGTCGCAACCATTAATATGACACCAATCTTAATAAAATAGATTTACATATGCATATATATTCCAATACAAACAAACAGAGTTAAACTGCACATTAAGTAACATTCTTAAAATACCTACTATTTTGCGCTTGATCATAAAAAGAGGAATTTTTGCATGCAGAGGAGTTATAGACAACTCCTTCTGGACTGTTGATAAATACAATCTTCTTTTAGTATTTCCTAAATCAGTTACTCTGTAAAAGAGAAAGTGGGGGGTGTTAGAAGAGATGGATCTTTGTCAATTCAATAACCCACTATCTTTGGGCAACTACAGAAAACTATTATTCATATGCAGAACCTTTATATCAGCAATAGCAAATGGGGAATTTAAGAATTACTTCTTTTACAAGATAAGTAATGAGATTTCTTGCTCAAATCCAAACTTGGTGGCTACAAGCCTGCATATATAAAATCACTTTACATGCTAATTCTATTTCAATGCTCTACACTCTTCACTCGAGTTTCACAGCCCTTCAGCCTATGAAAGAATTCAATTTGTATGAATTGAGAAGCCACTAGCCTTTAATAATCATGCTTGTTACTGCCCCTTAAGCTTGTGTTATTTTGGGACACGCTGTCACCTACTAAATAGAAAAACATTATGGGCCGCCTTTTCCTAAAAATGCACCTGTCATTTTATATAGACTCTTTGTCAACTTAAGGATAGACACAAAACACTGACTGTCGGTTTCACTTCCTAAGCACATATCTCCAAATGTGAATTATAATATACAAGTTTATTGTTCACAATTCAGGTCATCTTCTAGTGACACCAAGGACACTGAATCCAAACAGCTCTAATAGATTTAGACCACAGCCATGATCACAAAGATTAGGTTTGCTTCAAATTGATAAAGAGGCTCATTTTTATGTTCTGCTCCCTTTAGGTCTCAGGGGTAGCACAGCAGGCTTAGCATCCCCCTACCTGCCCTGCCTTGTTATATTGGAAAATTGATGTTACCCTAAAGGCTATTTTTTTATACATGGAAATCATGATGAATTCATTTATTATTTTTGAACAACTTTATCTATTTCTACTAGACTCATCATTTCCTGCAATTAACAACCGCCCGGGAAGATGATGACAATTCATTCTGACAAACGACTCCCAATAAATGTTAAGAGAGTTTGGATTTTTTTCCCCCATTTTAATCAAAGCTGGTAAACTTGGGATTTAATGCAGGTGCTTCAGTCCAAAGCCAAGCAAGAATTTCTTCTCGGCACAAGTGGCATTTTCCCCTTTGATTTCTACAAAAAAGCATTGTGAAAATAAAGACTGTTTCTAGCTTTTTGTAAGCTGTGAAGACAACCTCCCAGAGCTGAGCTAATATAACACCTTCTTTCTGGAGCTGCTGATGGGTATCCTGAGAGCACACTGTGAAGTGCCTTCATCCCCCTCAACAGGGTACAACTCTGAAGCCTGTGACACATACTTAGATTGTCTCTCCAACCCTGTCCACACCACAGATATAACCGAGTCAAAGACCCAGTTATAAACCCATTAAAAGTTAATAGCAACTTCATAGAATTTATAGGAATCCCTTTACTTGTTATCCAGTCTTGTCACCAGGCAAGGGTTTTGGACAGCAGATGAACAAAGTGTCAGATATCGTGCACACTCCAAGAATTAACCTAGCTGTAATGGGTCCTTGCTGAAGCTGTACCTGTAGCAGAATACAGGGCCTAGACAAGAAAAAGGCCTAATGGTGTGATGGCTATTCCTTTGCTCTACGTTAGTGAAATTAGTCACAATGACTGAGGTTAGTAGGGATGCCCAATTACCATTACAATATTGAGAGTATTGCCCACTATTCCCTTAAACAAAATGCCAACGAGAGGTGACAACCCTGTCCTATCACACTTGTCCAATCCAATTTTTACTATTTGTTCAATTTTTTCTTTTCATGATCTCTCTGCTCCATGGCTAGGACAGCTTGAAAATTTCACCAACAATCCTTAATCAGTGGTTTTCAGTTATACCAAACTCCATTTACAACCTTTCCTTTGACTTCATTTTATGGTTTCTGCAGTAAGTCTCATGCAACATGTGTACACACTGAAATGGTTTCCCTTCTACACTTTACCTACTTTGGACAATTTAAAAATTCAGCCACATATTGAGTGAAACAAGATAGCTCTTAAATATGTGGCTCTCAGGACATTCTCCCAGCAAGGAAATGCTAGGTCAGGAAGAGGCCCCAGAGCACCCGCTAGTTTTTTGTAG
>NW_017728997.1:18424076-18427197 GCF_001723915.1 Gavialis gangeticus | reverse complement strand
AAATGCAAAAATGAATGCGTTAATCGAGGGTAGGCACCTGTAACATAAATAGGGGTGGGTGAAAGGCATCGGCCTTGGGCATCAATTAAGAGGGGGCATACCCAGGCACAGAAATTGCATGTATAGGAAGCATTTTTTTCTATTTGGATATTTTTTGTAGCAGTAAGACCTTCCTACAACAGTGAAAGAAATGTTGGCAGTTTTCTACAACCTGCTGGTCCTCTGCTCTCTCCTCCAGTACTTTATCTTTTCCCCTCCCCTCACTCTCCTGTTCCTTGGCCAGGCACTACCAAATCATGGAAGAGAAACAACTGGTCTCTGGCTGTTTCCCCTGCATCAGCACCCATGGGAGAGAAAGGAGCCACAAGTATAGATTCGGGAAGTAAAGTTCACATCTTTACTGCTGCTACTGTACAGGGTAATAGGCAGCTGTTTGCAGGCCCAGATTGCACATCTCATTACTGTGCTTAAATGCACTGTTCTTATACAATGCTGTTCATCAGTAGATCTCAAAATACTTCAAAAAGGGAGCATCACTTCCATTTCATAGACAGGAAAACTGAGGCAGAGAGGTGAAATGACTTACTGAAGGTCACTCAGCCAAAGAACATAAGACCCAAGACACGAATCCTGATCTCTTAAATCCCAGTGCAATGCAGTCTAATATAACATATGACCCCAACTGTACCATTCAAAGAAATACTGGGTGTGTCTACACATGATGTTATGTTGTTGTAGTGTTGACAGGCAAAAACCGTGATGCTGCAGCTCTGTTGCTGTAGCAACGTGCTCCCTCATTATACCGCACTGCTACGGTGACAGCAGCTAAAAATAACTGCGTGGCGGGTACAGAGCAGTATAGGCTGCTACTGCGCCATCATTTAGTACTTCCAAAATGAAGTACTAAATCACAGTGCAGTAACAATGGCGCCGTATGGCCACATGTAGATGCACCCACTGAGAGCTATTTTAGGAGGCTATTCATTTGGGTTAACCAGTATACCATTTTTTAGAAATCCTGAAAACTTGTAGCTCCCACAGTTGGAACAAAAGTTGGTCAGCTTTCTTGAAGATCAGGCTGCTGGTGTCTTATTTTGAACAGCTAAAATGAGAAGCCATTAGCTGTAATGATCTCATTACTTAAGCAGAACCCAAACCTACTATCACTGAAGTCAAAACGGTACAATTCTTAATGGAAAGGGCTGCTCCAGATGGAGCAACAGCAAAGTGCTGAGAATAAGACTGGGTGCAACTGAAACCATACAAATATAAGTTAGACCTGCCTTTCCAAATAAGTGGCAATAAAAACTTAATAGCATACCATAAATACCAAGATTTGTTTGCAACCTATGTTTAAACCTAATCTTTTGTCCTGATTTGGTTACACTTCTTTTTATTGTCCTTCCCTCTGGAATAAATTAGCTACCATAGCAATAAAATGGTCATTGGCATATGTGCAGCTCAGTAATATCCAGGCTCAATACAAAGCATGGTCCATCAGATAAAGATGTACCAATTTAAACAATCAGCTGTGAAACACAAGAGTCCAATATACATCACATGCCTGGTATTAACAAATGCTACACTAAGACATACAATTATAATCACACCTAAAGAGATGGGTTTTTTTTCCTGAAATAAATTTAAATCTATATGTGCATTCATATTCTCCCACAGAAACATTCAGACAGCCAGGGGCAGACTTGAGGAAAGTGCTAAAAATGTCTGCTTTTGGGACAGCTGACTTGTTGCTTAAGTTTTTTACTTAGAAGTACAGGTTTTATTCTTGTTAATAATACAAGCAAATAGAGACCTCGACAGTTAACACACGCACACACACAGGTCTTATTGGGCTAATGTAGATATCCAGGTGCTAAGGTACAATTTAGGAATCTCTCCAGCAAAATGGCTCATATTGTGCTTACTTTTTTTTTGTTGCTATCAAGAGACCTGACCTATGTTAAACCTATGAAAACAAAAAACATGAGCATTACTCTCCTTGTACTCAGAGACATATTTAAAAAGCTATATAAGAGTTAATGTACTTTTATTATGTCTGTGCTTGAGCATTCATATCTAAGGGTCAGACATGTGATAGAAAAGTAATGAGACCATGTTGAGAAAAAATGAGGTAGTCAACAGGAAAATCAACCTCATTTATAATAATATCCCTGTGATCAGCAGGTGCATAACTCTCCCAGCTATGGTCATTAACTGCATTCATTTCACACTTAACGTCTACATTTGCAAACCCATTTGAAAGTAAAATTACTTTTCAATTCAATTTTCAAATTCTATTTTATATCTTCAACTTTGATTGACTATTCTCCTCACAATGGCAACTATAGCAAAAATGTGAGTAAATGGTAGCAACTACCCAAGAGGATAAACTCATCTGTTCAGATTACCTATTCACTTTGCTCCTATATATACAACACTTTACAAACATTTGTTAATGTTCATTTCAAAGCTTAAAATCAACTTAGAAAAAAATCAACTTAGAAAAAAACTGATGTTGGACTGTTGAAGGGATGCTTCATTTTACTTGCTTGTTCTTAAAAACCAGAGTGTTTCCTCTCCTTTTAAATGGATCAGCCTGAAAGTTTGCCAAATATGAAAGCAGATCTTTTGCTAATGGTGATGAAGAAAGAAAACTCCCATATAATTCACCTATTCATTTAAGCCTCTTAAAACTGTGGTTCTGTATCTTGGTAAAGACAGAATGGAGTTAATTACTGGTATGCAGATACAAACATTAATTTTAGTATTCTAAAAGTATTCAGCCTTCATATGAGCTATCCATAGATCACAAACTGATTTGTACAGGTGGATTAAGATCATTATTCCTGTTCTGTAGGCAGGCAACCAAAGAAGAGAAAAGTTGAAGAGACTCACTAATGTCACACACTGCAATTCCCTCTTTCAGCTAATAATGCATATTTATCATTTTGCCCCATGGCCCAAAATCCAATGCAATTTAGTTCTGTCCTCTCATAACACTTGGCTACGTCAACAACCCATCTACAAATTTAAGTACTCAAGAAGGTAATCATAGCAGATTGAACAATTATTGAGTATAGGCCTAATTTAATACCTGGGGTGTAGGTTGTAGCCGTGTTGT
>NW_017728997.1:18414728-18419076 GCF_001723915.1 Gavialis gangeticus | reverse complement strand
TGTTTACTATCTTTTAACTGGGATATTTTCAATTGATGTGAATTATACAAATCTGAAGACCTAAAGCCCCAGTTCAGAAAAAGAAAACATTTAAATATGTGCTTAAATTTTGGCATAGGCAGAACCTTTTCTTTGGGTGAATCGGGTATCTTTTATTAGACCAACTTAAATAGTTGGGAAAAAAATTTCTTAGCAAGCTTTCGGGTTTAAAAGCCCTTGATCAGGCTGAGGAAGCCTCTGCAGTTGGTGTGTGCTCTTCCTGGCTGGGAATGAATAGTAAAGCCAGAGGCTGGGCTGGGCTGCACGCGAGACGGGCAGTCAGTGAAGATGTAAATTCCAGCCAGGAAGAGCACACACCAACTGCAGAGGCTTCCTCAGCCTGACAAAGGGCTTTTAAACCCGAAAGCTTGCTAAGAAATTTTTTCCTCAACTATTTAAGTTGGTCTAATAAAAGATATCAGATTCACCCAAAGAACCTTGTCTGTTTAATTTAATAGCATGATTTTTTTCTCCATAGATCTCACATTACCCAACACAATAAAAAAAAAGAGTATCTATAAAATGGCAACAATATCAATGCAAAGGCTCAGAAAAGGAATCAAGTTCCTGAAGGCCAGTGTGTTCAGGAGAGGCTGAATCAGAGCAGCACTTTGCAAATACAAGGACTGTGAAACGGGGAGGAATGGATGTTCGTGGCACTCTGTCAGACTTTCTGATGCATGAAATCAGTATACAAGGAGCTGAGTAACCCTGACACGCTGACCAAATGGGAAATATTTTCTCTATAGCTCTCACCCCTCTCACAGCTTTATGTATTTTAAAGCCATTTCAGAAATAATGATACAAAATACATTTTTATGTCATGCTTCCTGGAAACTTCTAATAGAGACTCTTTCGCATATCTGTTTGTGACACTGTATACAAACTCATCTCTGTAGCTTCTTCCTTGGGCTTCCAATATTTACTAAATTAAATTTGATGGCATAGTGATTTGATTTTCTGAAGGTTGGCTAATTGTGCCAGATAATTTAGGAAAATGTAATTCTGCAAAATAGCTTTTAATTTGTTCAGTACAAGGTACTGTAATGAGTATAAATGGATACAATGTTCAGGAAACACTTCTCTTCCAGAGCCTAGATTATTTATACTTAAAAGTGTGGCTATTTATGCTTCTAATTAATTTTTTTGGCTCTTTCCTTTGGTTTACTGGCTATCTTTTCCATTTTGTTCTCCTTTCCATAAAATTATTCTATTCAGAAGAGGCAATATGCCCCTTCAAATTTGCAACAACAAAGACAAAGGAAAGATGATGATCACATCTAATTCCTACTATGAAACTTTACTGGTTACACCCTGCCAATAGCAAAAATATCTCCTGTCACAGGACTGAAGTTCCTGTGAACAGACCGTTCCCCTCCCTAGAATTAGGACATGCTTGCTATTACAGAAATGAATTTCATTGGGGCAGGGGGAAGGAAATACAATGCCTAACTTTTCATTCTTTTTAATTGAGTCACTGAAAAGAGTAGATAATTGTATTTTGATTGTATTCTTCTGTTTCTTGTAGTGTGCAGCAAAATTATTTTCATCAGGGTTTATATCATTGGTTTTCCACTGTGTCGACCCCTCTTCCCATTTTGACTTTAAGAAATGGTCCTATTTAAGACTTCAGTAAGCAAAGCTATTTTGTTTTCACTTTTGCTCTGGTCTGTTTTCAGGGGACGGGAAAATAAGTATCTCAAAAGCCAGAAACAGTTTTGTCTACTGGCATTTTAAAATAACACAGCAAACACCTGGAACTGTTACTGGATGTGATTTGGTTCGAGTCCTCAGATGTGCTAAGCTAATGATGACAGCCAGGCCATACCGATCTGAATGGAAGACCAGAACCTAAAATGGCTGGTAACCTAATTCTGCCCCCAAATAAGCAAAGTTTCATTCTTCTCATGCAAATTACAGTCTACCAGAAGTCTTCAGCAGAAGTTATGTTAAATACCTCTCTGCGAACTTTATGGCTGTATCTTTTAATATTATCACAAGATACCTTTTATGTTGTTTATTGAAATTCATTGCTTCAAGGTGAGGAGAGCAAGGGGAGCCTTTTTTTGTATTCTTAGTTTTGTTCTAGTCTCTTTCTCTCTCTCATATATGCACATCTTTATTCTTAGACCTCCCTAACCTGCATGTCTTTGTATAACTGCCTTATTCATGGGATGCAGAAGGAAGCACTGTTCTGTTCAGTACTTCTGGCATTCAGAAAAGATACGATAAGGATGGGAGGGTCTTTCAGGGGCATGGACTACAAGGGGAAAAGGAAAGAGGGATCCTGGGGAGAACCACTGGACAGACAACTAAACTCTGAACTAAAGAGAGGTCAAGGTTAAAGTTTTGTCGTTTAAGTTGACAAAAAGGCAACTCAATGAAAGGGGTAGACAAGTATAAAGGCTCAAGCTGAAATGATCCAGTGTGTTTCCAATATTATTTCAAGGTTTTATTGAAATAGTATTTTAAACCTCTTTTTATCCTTGAACTGGATTTCTTTAAGCAAAAAAGAACTCAGAAAAGTTTAAAATATTTACATTTGTTATTTAACTCCAAGAGGAAAGCACTACTTATTTTATCATCACAGCTACAATCTGTGGAAACCAGAAAATAGAAAGAAAGTGAAGGAAGTTTACGATATAGGAAATAAGCTGAAAAGATATTTCACAAATCTTAGCTATGATCCAAAAATCACAACAGTTGCTTTTCTTTTAATAAAGAAATAAATATCCTGCCCCCCCAGTTTCCTTTCTCCCTAACAGAGGATCAACAATCTTTGATAACACAGTTTTCATCTTCTTTCAGATGCTATCCCATATCAAACGTTTGATAATTTTCTAATTGGATGGCATCACAAATTTCCTGACACAATCTGCAAGATAATTTTCAGGGAGCTTGAGTGTGAACTGCCTGCCTGAAACACATCAAGACATCAGAGCTGAGAGTAGGCGCTTCGGCGATATCGACATATCAAAAACTACTGATAACATCACAATGTGTCTCGGCACCTATTGCTTTAATGGTCTTGACTCATGAGAAGTATGAGCAGAAATCAAAGTAATGAGTTCACTTTTCCCATTTAGAGCACTATGACTGTTTAGTGCAGAACATTCAAAAGAGCCTTGATAATGGCACCCAGAGACATTCCTTGAAAAATACAAAAAGGACCAAAATCATATCAAGCTGCCAACATAAGTGGCTTGAATTTATCATTACAACAGAGGTGAACTATTGCAAGAAAAGGAAAAAAAACCCTGAAATTTAGCTAAGTGCATTAGGGACAGATTGAATTCTATTGCAAAATATGCTACGTCAAGTTTCTTATCCAGAACTGCATTACTTATCAATTAGCTACAATGCCAACAATGTATGAGGGTATTTACAAACATGGATAACATTTCCTGCCTTAAGCAACTTACTCTTAACAGAAAGAGACAGGAAAAGGAAAAGAAAGCAACATAAACCAATATAAATGAGATAAATGATGCGTCTAGTTTATTAAGTTCAAATGCAGACGAAAAACAAAAACAAGTTATGTGAAACTTGTAGGAGGAGAGATGAAGTGTTCAGTAGCAAGGACTGTCTGTAGAATGAGCCCTTGTGTTGTGCATATCTATATGCAATATATTAATTCTCTTGTAGGCTTGCTAATGCATACAATGCCTGTTAGAAATTGAAGCAAACTGTGTACAAGACAATGGACACACAAAGAAATGCTTGTTACTGAGATCTATGTAATAAGAGCATTTCTGTTGCAGTAATTCTAATTTTTACTGTTAGGAAACTCCGGTAACTTGTGTGTCGTTTTAATGTTATTTCAGGGGTAGCCTTCACAGTTCTTAGAGGAGTCTAGCACAGTGGTTCTCAATCTTCTTTGTGCCAGCTGCCAAGAGAGAAACATCAGCCGGCTGAGCTATGGCTCAGGAATATCTTGGAGGTAAGGGCAGGAGCTAAGGGGATGGTTTGGAGGCTCCCGGCCCTGGGCATAACCTAAACTACACCCTGCCAGGGTAGGGAGGCCTGGTGGGACTTCTTGTGGCAGGGCAGTCTCAATTAAAATGCCAGGACTGCTAACCTCCCTGGTGAAAGGCGGGTCGGAGTGCCTTAACCCTGGTCCCCAGCATCTGATGGGTAGTTGTGAGAACCGTGGGAGCAGTGGGGCCAGGCGTGCCTGTTAATAGGCACCTCAGCCCAGCAGGGACAAAGGGTCCTGGAGACCCAGAGGGGAGTAGTAGTGTTGTGAACAGTGATGGTATGGGTCCACTCAGAGTAGGGTGCAATAAAGGGTGCCTGAAGGACTGAGTGT
>NW_017728997.1:18391779-18409728 GCF_001723915.1 Gavialis gangeticus | reverse complement strand
GTAGTTGTGAGAACCGTGGGAGCAGTGGGGCCAGGCGTGCCTGTTAATAGGCACCTCAGCCCAGCAGGGACAAAGGGTCCTGGAGACCCAGAGGGGAGTAGTAGTGTTGTGAACAGTGATGGTATGGGTCCACTCAGAGTAGGGTGCAATAAAGGGTGCCTGAAGGACTGAGTGTGTGGGGTGTAGAGTAGGGCTGCACCAGGGGTGTACCAAGTAGGGCTGCTTGAGCGGCTTGAAGGGTGGTACATGGGCCAACCCCAGGTGAGTGTGGGAAATCAGCTGCCCGGTGAGGGGCTAGAGGCAAAAACAGCCCAGTGTTCGGCACAAGAAAAGGCCATGTAGAGTAGGGGAGCTCGAGCGAACCGAAGGTGCTGCATGTGTCATGCCAGAGCAGGAGTAGGCAAGCCTGGGGGGCCAGAGGGGGCCGCTCAATGGAGCAGGGCAGTAGAGAGTGGGTCAGTGATGGGTGCAGTGAAAGAGGCCCCTGTGAGAGGGGGTGAAGTGGGTGTGTGTATGATAGAGGCCCAACAGTGGACTGAATTTGACCCAGTCCATGCCTTTGATCTGCAAGGCATGGGCAATGGTGTAGGGAAGGTACGGAGCCATGGATAGCACCTGCTGGCACCGGGGTAGTGAATGCGCAGCCTCCCACTTAATACATCAGGATAACATTCAACTCGTGGCTGGCAAGTCAGGGCAGACTGCCTGAGACAGGTGGGCGGGCCAATTTGAGATCCAGCCTTGAGTTTGCCCCATCACACATATATTCTTGTGACCCACTTTTGGGTCGCGACCCATGAGTTGAGAAACACTGGTCTAGTGTATATAGTTTCAATATTCTAAATTAGGCAGTGTAGCAGGCTGCACACCTCACTAACTGCAGCCCAGCTGACAGCAGTAAGAAAGTGACTGATTGTAAGCCTGCCTAGGAGGAGAAGGCCAGATAATGAGGATAAATGGCTGGCCCAGAGGAAGGTAAAGGCTTGGGTGCAGGGAAAGAGGAGGAGCCTGCATGACTGCAGCTTCGAGACACGATACTCTCTTGTGGTCTGGGAAAGACCGCAGGGTATGAGTTAACCCTTTTATTGTGTATGTATTTGTTTGGTTATTGATTGATAGTTTATGTTGTGTCCTGTGGGGCAAGTTTACCCAGGGAAATAAATACTGTGTTATATGAACTGACAACCTGCTATAGGCAGATTACACAAACATTTCTTGCAAGAAAACAAAAGATTATCAGAAAAACAAGGAACACATTCTGATCAAGTATATCCAAAGCTCTACGAAGGCCCACTACAACATCCATACAACACAAAAATAGATCACTAATGATTTACAGCATGAATAAACGGATTAAAACTGCACATTGGGTAAAGGGAAACAACTGGGAAAATAACTAACGTGTTGTATTTGGCACGTTGACTGCATAAGGGATAAGAATTGCACACCACTTAGGAGAATGATGAATGAACATTTGTCATGCTGAATCCTCTTAGGACTGTCAGATAGTGTTTAGAGTATACACATTTGTAACATCTGTAGCACTGACCCTAATAATCTGTAGTGTGAACAGGATATAAGGTTGATGGACCACCTTGGCCAACAAGGGCTATGAAATAACTGTGGGGAAACATTGTACTATTGCATGAGATTCAGTCTAAATACGCAGGCAGAGGGCAAACAAACAAGAATCATTTAATTTATAAAGCACTCATCCACACAAAGGTGCACAAGCTAAATGCTGATTTTTATGAGTACTTCAGAAACTAACATAAAACTCACTGAACCATTTAATAGCATTAAGTAATAAAGGGGTTAAGGCTGCTGGATGTGAGGCCAGTGTTTATTCAGAAATAGTCACATGAATTAAAGGCATATTTGCATTTTTTCCTCTTTCTTTAAATGAAGCAAGACCTGCACGGTAACAGATGCCTTGAGGTGAAATGAGCTCCACAATTGAGTGGCGTAGGAAACACTAGGACCATCATCTGCCAGTGTCAAAAATGACAGTAGGGTCATAAAGACGGGGGTAAAAGCAGAGCACAGAGTTCACAAGCTGGATTCACAAGAATTTCCTTTTGTGTGTGAAAGATGTTTTGGTCGTCAGATTCCTAAACCTAATCGTGTGTCAAGATTTGTGGCATGGACAAAGAGGTAAAAGCTGAGTTTGGGTATGCACACACACAAACATGCCCCTGCCCCCACTTGAAAGAGCAATAGAAATTGGTTTTCCTCTTGCCCATGCCATATCTTGGGGAGTATCCCATAGCATTTTACAGTCACTTATGCTAAGATGATATAATACAGGGATTCAGAGCTGTCAGAATAATTGTATAACTGTCTCCAATAAGATCACTTCCCATGGAGAGAATTCTATTGTAAGCTGGAAGTGAAGCAAAGAAACCACTTAGTATGTAGATAAAGATATTCCAAGCTGAGAAAGGAAGGATGGTAATGAGGATACTGGTGCTGAATAAGCACCCTAAAACATTGGGAAACTGGTCACACCTGGAGGGCCAGATGGCTAAGAAGTGGGGAGTTGTCACCTACAGCTATTACAATGATAATCTCTTTCAAAAGTATGCAGTGAGAAGGTGCATAATGAAGAAAGGGAACACACACCACCCATCTTGCCAAGAACACAGCAGAAAGTGGTGAAATAGTAACAGTATAACTAAACTGGACCAGTACATAAATTTTGAGAGTCTGAACTGTCTGTAAGGTTTGTGAACTGCCTTAGGGAGGGCAAGACAGGTTTTAATCTGTCAAGAATTCTTACTGAGATAGAAAAGAAAGAAAATGTTCAGGGAAGTCTAATTATGAAGAATTATGAGTGTTGCCTCTTCAAACTAAGAAGCAAAGCAGACCATGAAATTTCTGCTAGGCTAACACTTCAGTCAGAGACAGTAAACAGCAGAAAGTAGGTTAATTAAAATCTCAGAAGAACTTCCAATCCCAATTCCTTTCAGCGCTGAGGGTCAATGTGACGTAAAAATTTACTCTATTTTACCTGCAAAAAGATTATTTGGGGTAACAAAGGGTGAAGGTTCATGTGTTGTCTTAAGCCAATTACTCACTTTTTTAATTATTGTGCTCAATTTAATCTTAGTTTGGGAGTTTTATGGAAGGCCAGCCTTTTAAGGGAAGGAAGCGAAGGGATAATCAAGCCGACCCCACTCAGTTACATGACTGAGGGTAAGGCCCAAGGTCTCACCCGCCAGGTGCATTACTGCAGTGACAGCCAGACACGTGCACTGTGGGACTCACAGCTCAGGGTCCACGGCTACAGAGAGGTTCATGTATTTACGCTGCAAGTCGCACAGATCTTTTGTTGTCTAAGCTGTTACCCTTTCAAAGAGAAGATTAATATTAAATTATGCAAAAAGCCTGAAATTCAAAGGATAAATTCAGAAGTAGATGAAATTATTCTGCTTTTCTGAAGAAACTGGGTACATGCAACAAGGTTAAAAAAGATTCCCTCGAGATTAAAGGCAGGTGAAAGGAAAAGAGAGGGCTAGACCCTGAAACTGGGAACAGAGATAGCTGGTCTCCCTATGGGGACCACAGAGTAACTCTGTCATGGAAGACTGGGGCCTGGCTTATTTGCCTAAAGACGCGGAGGAGATGACGCATGGGTGCATGAATCTTCTCTGAGGAGGGACCCGTCTCTGTAACAGAACTTGAGGAATGGGTATTCCAGCTCTCAAGGGCATACCTAAGGGTACAAAGGGCTGAAGCAGCCTCTAGTGATTGACTCCATAGGTATCGAGTGGCCAAGTTACCGCAGCTTTCATTCATTTATGCTAGGGTACAAGCACGAATGTGGGCAGTTGCGGTAAAGCTCTGTCCCATGTCACGCTTTCACAAAGTGGTTATATCCTAACAGTTGAACATAACAGTGCCTCTGCATTGTGTCCAGGCCTCAGGAAACAGCCTCAGAGATTGACAACTAAGTGGGAATCTTTTCAGAACCTAGCAAGGGCACTTTAATACAAGGAGTTAAAAAACCAAACCACCCCAAACCCACCCTAAAGAGAAATACTTACAAAATGAATCTATCAATTTATCTCTTGGGAAAAGTAGAACGAGAAAGAAAGGGTTCACACAGAGTTGACATCAAGATGCCTTAGGTACGGATGAAGTAGGCTAAATGTGAGTGTCAGCTCCTTCATACTGACTTTGCGTGACGATGCCTTTTGCCTCCCTGCTCCGTTGCAGGCACAACTGTAATGCTGCCTGTTAGCATTCTATTTTCCAGGGTACTCAAAAAGTAGACTAATCTCTCATATCTTCAACCTGCCTTTTCTATTTTAAAACTATATATATTCCTTGTGTGCCCTTTCAACCTTCTATCTGCTCTACCTGTATTAGTCTTACTGCAATGACGAGGGGCTTTACCTTGCAGCTGCTAGTTTTACCCTGATGACAACTGTTCCTAAGGAGGATATTAAAAGGTTCAGCTGCACCAAGCAGTCTTCATTCCTCTGCTGCTCAGGAAAGTCTCCACCACAATAGGTGTATTCTATCACCAAGAAACAAGACTTCTCCCCACCACTGAAACCCTTCAGTGCTAGCACTAGTTTTCAGTTTTGTATAAATACTGAAAGAACCAGATGATCCTTGATTTAAGAACACCTCATAAAAATGCAACATTTAACAGAATCACAGACAAGGGAGGAATGAATGCGATCAAATGCCAAGGATTAAAAGGTATTTCCAGACAGAAGCTAAGAAATGAATTTGGAGTAGGAGAAAAAAAATGTTCATCTTCCTTATGACTACATACTAATCAAAATGGAGGCTCATTTTTCAACTGGGAGTGTACACTCTATTATTATTTCCATAAAAAAATTGCATTAATTTGCTTTGATACCCAGCTAGCAAGACAACCCGCAAGGTATTCATTTTAAATAACTGTTTCCTACATGACTAGAGTGGCATCAATGCTCTAATGAAAGGGACAAGTAGAAGAGATTTTCTTAATGCTTATATTACTTGCAAATGTAAGAGTTAATCCCTTTCCATAAATTATAGAAATAAGTGTACTCAAATCTTCTAAATAGCTCCATTTCCACATTTCATTTTTATTTCACAAACTAATCAAAGAATAAGGTGCATACTATTGTCAGTTATCAAGCTTTAAATTTCCAATGTTGCTCACTGGCTAAATCTGTTTAAAAAAATGCTGTTAGTCTGTATCTAAAATCTTCCATTCTGTCAAAAGTAAAAGCATCAGGAAATACACGCTAATTCCAGCAAGATTTATAAGGCCAGTTTAAGTTTTAAGAGGTTAATCATGCTTCATACGTTTGTTGCCCTGTATCTGAAAAATGCTGTCTTTATAGCAAAGATGAATAATTTATCCCATCATTATAAAGTGGGAAAAGTTAACTAGGTTATTAAACAATTCAAGTAAATTCATCAAATTAATTTAATTCACATTAAATACTTAAACCCATCTATTATTTCAGAAAATACCTGTAAACAGTTCTGTCTGTAAGAAGTTCAAAAGCCAGGAAATTCTGAAGTTGTAAAACTAGATAAGAGTGTGAAAGGCTGTGAATTTGGATCCACAGTATGTTTTATCCCCATATTCTGCCACACCATGCCCTAAACCTGATGGTATAGGTTCTCTTTTGTATTATTTCAAGTACTTTCCACATTTTTTTAAACATGTTTTTAATTGTTCACAGGCCATGAACAATTTAAACTCCCATTGGCCTAGTGGTTCTTTTCCATACTACAAATTTTGATCTACTTCACCATATGTACAGAAGTCATCATCCAATTTTTCAGACATACTGCATTAAAACCCCCTCAGCTCAGACTCCAATTGGCTCTCCGGTGTGTGAGGCAGGTAGAACCACTGCAACAGCATGACTGGTAGGTAATGTTTCACATTAGAAGTCAGACAGTGTACTGCAAGAAGCACAGTTTATTATGTTTCACACTTTTAGATGCATCATATATACTGTCTAAGACAGCTGCACTACAAGGAAACATTCTTAGCTCTAAAATGTAGATATTCAAAACACAAATGCACAATAAGAGGAGACAGAGTTTAAGATTAAGGGCAGCTTTGCACAAGTTCTTTTTTGGACAGGCAGTTCTTATTTCAACCTCTCTTTTCCACAATAAAGGCTTTTTCCTATGCCAGAGGAGGCGTAAGAAAACTTACATCCTGACAAAGCGAAAGGCACAGGATTAGATTGCAATAGTTGAAATGTAACTTAAAGAATTATTTTCCTGCAGACTATATTTACTTATTCACTATCAAATGATTCCTGTGGTGTTGCATAATAATGACTAACAACTTTTGGAATTCATGATAGCCAGTGGTAAGTGAATCCCCAGTTTGGGGAGAAGTCCAGAGACTGCAGCCCACTGTTGACGAAGCAAGTATGGTGATAAGCATGTTGCTAGCTGGACCCTACTGGAGGAGGTAAAAATATTTTGCGGGACAAAAGAGCACAGCTAGCTTCCCAGTGGATGATTATACAGGCTGCCATCACCATCATATTCAAGTCAGCAAGATGGTACAGAATACAGCTGATGGCAGAAGCATGAGTTAGACTCAGTGTTTTGAGTTTTGCAGACATTGGCAGCATTCTTTGTAGTGGAGAAGCATCTCCCAGTGAATCTAGACCACATCTTTCAGGAGAAAGTGGGATATTATCTTTACCACATTCTTCTGACTGTTAATGGGCAACAAAAAACTCCCTAATAGGTATGCATTGGAGATGGTCTCTAATGAAATCTGAGCTTCCGGAGTGGCATTGCTATTTATCCCCAGGAAATTACTTATGATAATTACTTAAATAGGGTGCAAAATGAAAACTAGCTTTTGTCAAATGTTTGTGTAAAATGAAATGTGCAGCTGTACACATAAGCAACACATGGCACACGCCTAATCAGTATGAAACTGGATAGGTATATATACTAACAAATAAGCGTTCTTCAGTGTTCATGTCAAACAGTATATCTTTAGACAACTACACTTTGAGGCTGAGACACTAAGAAGTTTGGCCTAACAAGAGCATAAGACTCTGATTCAGAAGACTTGGATTCTGTTCTTGGCTCTGGGAATAGCTGGGTGAGCTTGGACAAGACAATTTAATTGCTCTGTGCCTCAGTTTCCCCATCTGGAAATGCAAGGATGATTCATGGCCCTCCTCTGAAAAACATTTTGAGATCCACGAGTCACAAGTATTACACAGAAGTTGGGTAGTCTGAACAAGGATCTTCTGTGCAGTCAATCTACATGTCTAGATTGAAACTAGAAAGAAAAAGTATTCTTTTTTTTTTTGGTGAGCAGACTCTCTCTCTAAGCTGACCTTTGATAAAGGGTGACAGACTCAATGAGAGACACACCACATCTTACCAACATATACCATCCTGAACATTCACGGAGGTTGACTGTCGTTTAAAAAAATCTTTTAAAAGGTTCTTTTTAAGTTACTGTTATTACTGCCCTCTTTATAGCACTTCATATGTTTCAACATATCACAAAAGTATGAGTTAGTTAGCTCTCATCACCCCTGCAGGGCACATATATAAGAATTATTCTCAAAATACAGATGAGAGACCAGGGGCAAACAGACAATGTGGCTTGCCTAAGGTCACACAAGTCAGTAACACAACAAGAATCCGAACTCCAAGGCTTCTTGATGCTGTGCTCATTACTCCAGACCTTTCTAGTCTAACTGTGTTGTGCATTTTACAGACCCATTTTCTCACATGAAGATGTCTACTTATTTGCTATAGAACTTGGTATAATAGGATTTTTTATTTTTATTTTCACAGCTTGCTTAATACCTGACATGTAAAATAAGATTGAGTTGGATATAAATGATGACAAATGACTGGCATCATGGTTAGTACTTCAACAAGAATGAATGTGTGTACACTTGGTAAGACTCCAGGCAGCAGAAGTACTAGCACCTGCACGTACCCCATATTCTGGAGGATTTACCAAGAATGCCAATGCAAGCCAGATGCTGTTTTCTTTCATGCCCAAATATTTTCCAAACAGTGAGCTACTTTTGTTTTTCTCAAAAAGGTAGCAAAATTATAAAAATGAGTGATTATGAATTGGCTACTATATTTACAGCAGATGGTTGGCTGTATCCAGTATTATTAACAGTCTTGCTATTATTTTCTTCAAAAAAAAGCTGCATAAATTACATGCTCTGCTACCTTAGTTCTAATTTCATTATGCCTGATTAAACATTTTTTTAATCTCAAACCTATTTCAAGTATTTGCCCGACAGGCCAATATGTTGATTCTTAAATGTAATGATACCTTAAATTTGTATCTTCAAATCCCATGCCACTGAACAAAATATGAACCTATATTTCCACTTAAATTTCTTTAAAACAGACAAGACAGCTAATTTAAACAGTTGTTTGCACATTCAGTATTTATGACAGGAATCTTGCATGACTGGCTGCAGCAGCAAGTTAGGGGTTTAGCTCAGCTGGCGCCAGGAGTGATGGATGGCCTGAAAGAAATTCTTTTTTGTTGATCAGATCAATCACAGAACAGAATGCAAAAAAAAAGGGATCAGCCTCAAACTAGATTCATAACTGTTCCATCTGTATGCAAAACTGGGACAGGAAGAAATGTACCATAAACTATAATGTACAGCTATTAAAAAATCAAAAGAGAGTTTTTACATAAAGCACATTTGAAGCTAAGGTGTCTGAAATGTACTTTGAACTTTACCGCTACCCAAGACTTGGCTTTAATATGAATGTAAGGAACCCTCCTGTGACATTAAAATCACAAAATTTTAAGCAAAAACGTATGTTCTCTCCCAGATTAAAGACAAATAGACAGCGGAGGGGGGAGAGGAGGGGAGATTCTTTAAGTGAAGTCTTAACTATTAAGAGTTGAACAGCAAAGTTCATTCAGCAGCTCACTAACTGATACAATATCAAACAAGAGACTTACCTTTATTATTTATTTGATGGTCAGCCACCTATATATTAATTCAACTGCCTACATGTATTTGACTTACTGTCTTTGGAGAAATGGTAATAAAAGTATTAAAAGAAGTTTAAACCATGATTTTTACATAGTAGCTGGGCTAACTAAGAAGATCAGACTCATGAAGTTAGACCAGAGTTACCTAAAGATATATAATGCTCAGTTTTTTAACTTGGTAACAAAGACTTTCATAGCAATTCTTTTATTCTTTACTGGTGATATTTTTCTTTCAATTTAAGGATAATATAAATCAGGGACTAGTGAAACAAACAGTTGTACTGAATTAGACATTTATGTTTGTGAAAAATCTCATAAAAGTAGATTATGATAGCTTTGTAGTCTCTCCTAAAGTCCTGCTCAATATTCACAATCTTAATTCATTTATGGATTCACTGTTTTAAACTGGTGAATATACTGCAGGGAATTTAATATTAAGAAAATTAAACCAAGATACAGTTAATTTTACATGATAAACATGGTGAATTTGGTTTATTATGTCATATTTCACAGGCTGCTGACAGATTCAGCAGCCATTTTAAAGCCATTGTTAAATGCCAGCAGTCTGTAACCATAGGGAAAGTTTATGAAGCTTTTATCTCTGTAGAGGCAGGGAAGCTGTTCTTGTTCACTGGTAACAGCAATATGACTAATATACAGCTAAACTCTGAGAAAACTGGCAAGTGTGTGAAATGCAAACAGGGCTGCATAAAATAGCATTTTAAATAAAACCTGAAATAAAATTTAAATGACAGATCATTAATGCAAAAGGATGGGGGGGAGGGAGAGAATGCTTGGATGTAATTACTACTTCCTGCCAGTTTTCTTATTTGAAGCTTGTAACCAAAAGTTTTAGAGGAGGAATTGTTTTTCTTCTTATTTAAAAGGTAAAAGGTATAAAAACCAAAAATGGGCTATATTTTCATATTTTCATCTCTCTACCTTGCATATGGGATTGGTTTTAATTCTTTCTGCCATTGCTACAAAGCCTTTGTGTTTCACTACATGTGAGTGATCCTGGAGCTAAAAGATAAAGGAAATAAAGCTCTTATTCGATTCATGGCCTATATCTACCAGAGTGTTGTTACAGTAGAGCCCCCATCCTAGCTGGAGCCTCGTTGTCCTCCTGTAATAACAGTGACAATTTGAGGGCTATGCCCATGTCTCAGTTTAACTTTGTGGAAAAAAATGCAGCCTCCATTGCATGTATCACCTGGATCATACACTTCAGCTATAACTGTCACTCTCAACAGCATCATCCCTTCTGTGTTAAGGAAGTGAATTTTGGTGCCCAGGTGAATCCGATACTCATTAACAGCCACGTACAATTGAAAAGCCTAGCTCTGGTGGGAAAACAAAGGGTACAGCAGAACTATTATCCAGATGCGTAGCATGGAAAAATGCACCTGGGGTAGTAGCCTCTCCTCATCCTTCATACCTTCTCGCTCGCAGGTGCAGGAACAGCAGCATGCAGAGCAGAGGGCACCCAAGGAATCATCATTCTCTAGAGTAGCAATGGAGCTTGCTGCTACCAGACAAGAAAATTTCACTCCAATTTTCTTTGCTCCCTTGCCCCATCCTTCTGGTGCCCCTCCCCTAAGCCACACCTAGGGTACCTGCTCCACTCCTCCACCCCACATTATGCTACTGCTATGACCTTTCAAACAATCTTCTGTTAGCAGTTCCATTTAAGGGCTAGAGTGTGGAAAATCCCAGAAAGAAAAGACAAAAGTGAAAAGAGAAGAGGGAAGTGTATCGCAGACAGACAATACAGAGACAGTCTTTTCAATGCCATAAACAGAAAACTGAGCAAACTGTAAAACAAAAAGGACAGTCCTTGCACCGTATAGCTTATGATCTAAGATGAGATACAACAGATGACTGTGGCGGTATCAGTTCACTAGCAACCTATACTTTCCAATTGTTTGGACACATCATAGCAAAAGAGGAGTCTTTGGAGGAGGATAATGAGTAGCTTTACAGTTGTTCACAAAGAGGTGGTTCCAGGGAGGAAGGGCAGCAAGAGAGAAAGCATGAAAGTATTTGTTTGGAAATTTAACAGCTGGGCAGTGGGGATAGGTAACACTGGCTGATCTGAGACAGAAGATGACAAAAGCAACAGTGACAGAAATGACAGGTCAGGGCAAGGAGGCTGATGGCACGGTTATTGAAGACAAACACCTAATGTTCGGAGTTACAAAAGAAAGGGAAACAATTGGGGGGATTCAAAGAGAGGTTAGTAAGTCAAAGAAGAAGGCTAGAAGTATATTGTTGCAGCAGCATTTGGAATGAATGAGAGTGGGCCAAGCCTGTATTTGAAAAGGATGTGACAGTAACTGAGAAGCAAGACAGAAGGAATTTGGCTGAATGTTTTAGCTGTGTGTATGGAAAGGAAAGGCCACACCGTAGAGGTGTGGAGAGCCATTTCAGTGGAGAGCAGGGGGGAGCCACATTGGATACTGTCTGGAATAGAACGAGAGTAGAAGAAAAGCCAGTCTGGACCAGAAGTCACAGCAAATGGGCTGAGTCACAGGACAAGGACTAACAGATGATCTTACAAGAGATCAGGTAATAACTGGAAAAAGAAAGAGCAACTGCATATGCACGTAAGTATGTGAGTGAGTACACATGTGAACAGTATTCAGGGAAGATCAGCTCAAGTGAATGGCTCTTTTGTTAAGCAGGAGAGTTGAACCATGGTTCCAGGCTGAATAAAGAGTTGAGGAAGAAGTAGGTATGGATGGTAGAAATTGTTGAGATGTGAAGAGACCCAGGAAGGAGAAATGTCTCTAGTGAAGAAGACTGAGGGCAAGAGATGCTAACATGTATGAAAAGGTTTGATAAAGAGCCACAGGTAAGTAGAAGATGGACAAATTTCAAATAACAGCATGGAAGATCTGAAGTTTTTCTTCCAACTTGGCTCTGAGGCCAATCCTTGCTATCTGGCAGGGTCTCTGTGGCAGTGCACTTTTGGTGCCTGTCACTTTAAGGACTGGAGCAGGCAGCTGCCAGGTGGCTGATTGCAGCAGCCATTTTCAAAGGCAGGCCAGCTATATAAAAAGGGCAGTTGGCTGCTAGCAAGGGAGGCAGTAACATCAGCTGACTGAGCTCCTGCTCAGGGACTTGGAGGTAAAGAGAAGTGCTATGGGGAGGCAGAGGCTCCTGTTGTCCTGGCTAAGATGTGAAACTGTACCCTGCCAGGGAAGGGTAGCCTGGTGGGGCTCCTAGTGGCATAGGAGCCCCCAGGAAATGCCAGGCCAGTTACCTCCTTGGTGAAGGGCAGGAAAGGGCACCTTATAACCCCAGCCCCACATCCCTGGTGGTGTTCCAGCAGAGCAGGGAGAGCCCGAATTCATTAGGAGCCCCAAGGCAGAGTCCAGGCCAGAAAAAGGACCTGGAGCTGCACCCAGGCAGCAGGGTAAAGCCTGGGGGCATGAGTGGAGCGACAGAGAGAGAGGTCCTGTGAGTGAGTAGAGGCCATAAGCGAGGGGTATAGTGAAGAGGGGAAAAGACCCAAGGGGGGCATGGAGGCCTAGTGCGGGGCCAGGAGTAAAGCAGGCTAACAGTTGTAGAGTTGCTCAGGAAACGTTCACGTGAGGGCAGTGGAAGATGCCCAACAGACGGTGCCGGGGCTGACCTAGGTGTGGAGAGACAAGTTGGAAGCTGGGTGAGGCCAGGTGGTATGAATGTGGCCCAGGAGAGTGCAGCATGAAAGAGGCCGGGTGAGAGCTGGCAGAGTGAATGGGACGCCAGCAAGAGAGGGGTGGTGTGAGAGTGGCCCTCCAGGGTAGTATGGTAGAGCTACGATTATATGCCCAGTTTGCTCCAGACCTAGGCCGGAGAGGTAACACACAGTGGAACATCTGCAAAGCTTGGGGCATGTACAGGGGTGGTCTAAGTGTGCACTTTATTTTCATCAAGGCATGGCTAGTGAGTGGAGCAGGTAAATTGCCCAGAGACAGGGGAAGACTGGAGGTGGAGACCTGGTCAGGATTGTAAACCTGTTACAGTCTCAAATTCTAATTACCATCACAAGAGGCAGGTTCTTGTATTTGATTTCTGCTTATTACAGTAGAAGCTGTATTAACTGGCACGAGTGGGGTAAGGAGGGTGCTGGTTATGTAAAAATTCTAGTTATCAGAATCAATGAAGTGGCGGCTGCGTGGGATGGTGGATGGCTGCCGCTGCATGGACACTCCTTCCTCCTTCATCCCCCACATCTGGCTGGCTGCCTGTGTGGCCCACAAAGGGGAGCCACTTTCCACACTGTCTCAAAACTGCGCCAAAACTTTAAATTCAAACCCCAAGAATAGGAATCAGGGAATATGAATTCAAGAAAGGAGGCCTACTGTTTAATTTTTCCCGACCCTTTTCTTGTAGTCTCAGGAAAAGTGTCATAAGCAAGAAAGTCTAAAGGCAACTGGCTATCAGGCATATTAGCTACAGATATTATTGAAACGTGCTGAGGGGTGTATTGTTGGAGTCTTTACCACATACCAAAAATATGTACATTTGCTAGTGCTAAAGCAGAGATGGATAAAACAGTTTATAGTCGCAGACCAATTAGAACTAGCTTTTTCTGTAGTTCTAGGGTAACTGTTTCAGAAGACACACTTGCAGTCCTGACAAGCAAAACTGACTTCAGAGTAGCCCAGAACACATGTAGCTTTCAAATCTGGTTCTGTGCTCAAGGCCTTGCAAGTGAAAATGCACTGAAGAAAAACTGATAGGTCTCCATCCCTCAGGGAATAAATTAGGCTACAGAAATCCCTCAATGTTTTAGTTCATTACAAACAAAACAACAAAAAGCAAATCCCAAAAGTAACAAATGCGTGGAAGCTGTTACTCAACTTTTCTTCAGAATCATCACTTCAGAATTCTGCTTCCAGCTTCTGGAACTCAGCAGCATCTACCATGAGCTGTTCACACAAGCGACATAATTTTGTATTATTCATCTAAACTTTTCTGAAATGTCTTGGTCTTGCAATATGCCTACACACTTGTTGTCTATGTTTACTATTTTATTACTGATGTGAGTGAATAAAATTCACACTTTTGTTTAAATATTATCTAGGAGCAAAGTACTTAAGTTCTGTTTCAAGGTCAGTAAGCCTCTTAGAACCAAGCTGGAAAAAGACAAACAATCTCTTCTTCGGGACAGGGAAAGGGGGCGATAGTCTTGGACAGAGTGGAGTTGATTAGGGTCCAAACCAGGACAGACATATATGCCTTGTTACAACCTCTCTACTAGTTATAATTCCCCTAAAGAAACTTAAATGAAATTTCATAACAAAGTTGTCATCTTTTTCCATTTGGCAGATATGATCTTGCAGTATTACAGACGTAGGCTTGTTTGTGTAACAGCATCTCTTCTTATAGTAGTATAGTTCTGGGAATAGCACAAGTCTGATATTGCATATGGTGTATTTGCTATTATAAATCAAACCTATTTTGTGAAGAGTAATTTTGGTCTTGGTCCTAGACGGCTTTTTCTTTGTTTTAGATCTTGGCAACAGGCTGGTGAATAGAAGAGCCCTCAGAATTATCCACTAAACCTTGGCCTAAGCAAACACTCCCTTTAATAATGATGTGATATCTCAGACTAGCGGTCTAGTTGTAGAGCTACTATGTGAGCTGAGAGAAATGGCACCAAGAAGGAAGCTTCTCCTCTGTTTCCTTCACCAATTTCTAGGTAAATAATCAGTTTACAGAAGAAAAGAACATTCTTTGAGCCTGAGACAGATTCTTTTAGTGAATCTGTGTCAAGTTCACCACCCAGCTTCAATAGATAACCACAACCAGTGACATTTCAATAGGCAACACTGGAAAAGTTTATGAATCTTCTGAAAGTGCCAATGTACTAGATTAGTAATTTGTTCAATGGTTCATGTAATCAATAAAGTCAAGCACCTTTTATTTTTAATCCCTCTGAAGTACAAAAAAAAGTTTTTAAACTAAACAGATTTCTCTCTTCCCCAGCTGGGGGAGACTAATTTCATGCATACCACTTCTGATTCTCTCCTGCATGTCAAGAGGAATCTCAAGCACCACTTTTTCCATTTATGTACTTTTCATATGGTTAGATCCCCATCTGCTCTGTATATTTCCATTATTTTAACTCTTATTAACAGAATTTGCTTTCTTTCCTTTCCCCAGAGGAATACCAGAATATAGAGGTGTCATCATTAAATTAGCTTAATTACTTCAGGTTAACTTGATACAAAATCTTTAATACAGAATCTACTACTTGCTATTAATAGCTTCCGATAGTGGTTCAACTGATCTAGTGTCTACTATACATAAAATATATTAGGGCGGTCTACATTTCTTACAGTAATTCAGTGGAGAAGTCTTGTCCCAATGGTACATAAATCTGAAGTACCAGAAACTGCTGGATTAGTCCAACTAGAAGGAGAGAAAAAATACAGACATATAACTAAGGACATACTTGTACAAAGAATTGCCATTTAACATTTCAAAGATATATAGGCATACTGCTGTAAGACTATTTCCCCAGGTTCACACAACATAAGAAATGAAAAAAAGAACTGAAGAAAACCAAATCAAACCATAATAAATGTGCCGTTTTAAAGGTCCCAGTTGTGGTTTTGGTGGAATTCTCAGGAAAACAAAAGGACTACTTTTTTTCTTCTGTTTACAGTTCTTCCTTGTGTTGTGAACATATGTAAACTCAGTGTATCCCAGGAAGACGCATAAAACAAAACAACGGATTCACACCAATGTTACATAAAAGCATGTGGAACTTATTCTCACTGTTGAGACAGTTTAAACTTTATTAAAGAACTTAATCAAAAACAATCTATCAAAAATGCAATCCAGATTATGACAAGTGTGGGCAACTGAGGCTTTGATGAGGTAGATCTAATTCACATGCTTAAGGCAGTAAAAATACAGCTTAACTGGAAGAGCAAACAATAGGGTCCTGCCAATTCCCTGTGCAGGAAAAGCCATATACTTACAAGTACAAGACAGCTCGAGTCCAAATTTGTTATTTGTTCTTACTGATTCAGTAAGGGAGGCAGTTACCCCCTTATGGAATTGTGGAGGAGATTTAGGCCTAGAAAGTAACATTAGCCTCAAGTGCCACATGAGTCTCAAGAGGTCTGCATGAGCTCTGATCATCCACGCAGAAGCTCAAAGCCTCTGAGCAGTAGCTCAAAGCAGCTCTTTGTTTTTACCTGTCTGGCTCCTGTGCTACCACTGGTCACCCCCCAATTTACAAAAAAAACTCAACCACAGAGCTTAAGACAACCGTTATTCCAGTGCTCGCTATTTAGTTTACAGCAACAAATCAAAGCAATATCTTAGAGCTAGCCAAAGCATTATCCTGGCTAGAGGTAAATTAGCTGGCTTAGTTACTATGAACAGCAGTTGCAGCAGCATGGAGCTGAGCGTTGGGGAGCCACCCACGTATTTTTGCAGAATCTTGGGCAGGTTATGTAGACTGTGCAGAGCTCTGTACTACAGCAGCTCCTGAGCAAGCTAGTGTAAAGTGCAGAGAGACGCGCTCCTATTCTGACCCCTGATAAAAATGTGAGCAGAACAATTTCACCAAGCAGTTCTGGCAATATGTCCATAAGTTCTGGCTGAGCTACAGAGTATCTCGTAGAAAGCTATCCAAACTTCTTGTGAAAATTTCTAGTAATGGAGAGTCCATCACATAACTTGTGAATTTGTTCCAGCAGTCAGTTGCTCTAAAATGTGAAATGAGTTTCTCTAGCTTTAACTCCCAACATTTTGATTTTGTTATGCCTTTGATTGGAACATAAGAAGTCACCAGTCTTTACTCCTAGGCCACTGACTACTGCATACACTTTAAAAAGTCACATAACCTTTTAGCATCTCAGTTTTCACCATAAATAAGCAACCTATGATAGTACCTACCTCTCACTGGTTCTGTAAGGATTATGCTGGTTTGTTGCTATCTGCATATGAAGTTGGTCCCAGGTATGACGGTAAACTGCATCCTAATGGTGAGCCTGGGGGCGGTGTGGTGGGGCTACTGGTGGAGGGGTAGCTCCTATTAAATACCATAATGTTGCAACCCCCTGAATGCAGCCAGTGAGTATAGGGCACCTCACAACCCTAGCCCCTACTGCCTTGTGGGTACTACTTGGTTGGAGAAAGGCTAAGTGACATCACCTTGACAGAAACATGCCCTTACTGAGGCATTAGGCCTTATCTTTTATTAGTTCTGATCCGTTGCTCTCTGTCAGAAGCTACACCCAGCGAGGCACTGAACATCTGGACTTGGTCTGGTCTTTGGGTGCTGGTTTCAGTGGTCTAAAGTGGGGGATGGTAGGTCTTAGGCAGGCTCCACACCTCCATACTCTTGCCTAGACATCGAAGGTCCTGTGGTGTGATAGTCGCAGGGCTTGGTACAAGCAAATTCATCCGGCGTCTGACTAGACCTCTTATATGTACACCATGATCCAGAGGACTGACAGTTGCTTACTACATATGAAGTGCCCTTAATACATTTTCACTAGAAGTTAGGTTTCAAATCATCAGAGAAGTTGATCAGTTTATGAAAGGTGTTGTATGTCATGGGTGCCCACGACAGCAATGGACAGGGCTCAAAGACCAACAACGCCCATTTCAGCCCTAGAACCCTATGAAAATATTACATATTTATAGCAAATTCTGCTGATATGGTGGAGGCTGCCCAAGACCTACCATCCCCCCTTTAGACCATTGAGACCAGAATGACGCATTATAGTTTTGTAGTATTAAAGTTTTGGCTTTAACTTACAAAGCAACAAAATAAAATCTCTCAGTAACATGCAGCAAAGTACTCTTCTCCACTCAGTATTACTGTTCCAGAAATACACAGGTGCTCCTATGCAGGCAGGGGTGTATTTGGCAACCATGTTGGTCTGAGACAAGAAGAAATGCAAAACTCTAAACTCTTGGTTCAGAGATGATACCTTTTATTAGACCAG
>NW_017728997.1:18390333-18391768 GCF_001723915.1 Gavialis gangeticus | reverse complement strand
CTATGACATCTGGGTTTGAACTAGCTATTCTGAGGGCGATGTGCCCTTCCTCAGGCTTAGGGAAAATTAAAGATGGTTAAAGCCCCCATAGACAGAAAATAAACTTCATCTTGCACAGAAGCAGCTGAAGGTAAAGATCTGTTCCTCTGGGTCCATGAGAGTTTTTTTGTGTGAGTTGCTCTTTGATGTGCACATAAGGCAGGCTTCCTTCCCCAGTGATGGCAGATGGCAGAAAGGCAGGGAGTTAGAGGAATCTTTCTTTGTTGTTCAGCAGTGAAGTTTATAATTCCAAAATCAGGCAAAATTTGGCATCTTCCATGTTTCATCTTTTTGTCTCAGACCAACACAGCTACCAAATACATCCCTGAAACATTCCATGGAAAGGGCTTCAGGGAATAAACAGACAGAAAGAGCAGGGTACCCCTGATGTAAGGGTGAATGAATGTTTGCCTTCTGTTAAAATAAAGAAAACCATATAATGCACATTTCTGCATGTCACAAGTTAAGAGCATTCTGCATCATTTGAGCCAGGCCTTGAAAGACCTTAGCAGTACATCCTGACAGGAAGAGCATGGCAACCCTGTTACAGGGCTCCGTGCTACAGTAAAGGAGTGATAAATTATGTTAAAGGTGGCTAGAAAGGACTGGTCAAAGACTCTGACTGTCCTTCAGCTAGGGTGGGGAGGGGCACAGCGTGTACATATACTCAGGAAATGAGCACCTGTACAGTGGAGTCATTGCAAGAGAAGGGCCAGAGACACTTAAAGCAATATTCAGTGCAGAGAGAGACAAAGATGAAAGCCAGGGTCTGCAAATCCTTGTGAAAAGTTTATGATGACTAATTGGGAAAAGTAGCTAATCTGGGCCAGTTATTCTCACAAGCTTCCATCCATGACTTGCCTTTTAGTGGTGCAGGGAGGGAATCAAATGCCATGTTAACAAGTTTTTAGATCACTATAAAGAAGAGATGGCAAAATTTTCAGTGCTAGTGACAACTTGTATATTTGAATTCAGTTTACCAACATTTGAAATATTTGCAGCACATACCCCAAAGGAGAGGGAATGATAACAGATGGAAATTTGCAAACAGCATTACAACACTAATACTGAGTTAATTTAGAACCAAATCTATTTTTAGCCCAGAGATTCCACAATGTATTACTTCTTAATCTTCAATTTAAGTCACAATAGTTTATTTTAGCACTGCCAATAAAAAATTGAAGTTGGATTTCTTATAAAGATTCATTAGTGTAATATTTATAATACTAAAGATAGTGCTGAATTTCCTTTGTAAAATCAGACTAATTAATCTTTAAATCATTAGTGCAGTACCAGACTTCACAATTTCTCATTTACTACTTCGTTGTGTATGCTTGAGAAAAGTTAAATTAATTTGTAATTACAAGACACTGTACAAGAAATATATTAGAAGATT
>NW_017728997.1:18382423-18385333 GCF_001723915.1 Gavialis gangeticus | reverse complement strand
TCATTAGTGAAGTACCAGACTTCACAATTTCTCATTTACTACTTCGTTGTGTATGCTTGAGAAAAGTTAAATTAATTTGTAATTACAAGACACTGTACAAGAAATATATTAGAAGATTCCTCTGTTTGACCCAATTAAAATAACTAACTGTCTCACAGTTAAAAAAAAAAAAAAAAAGCAAGCAGTTAAATCACACATAGCTTGGTTCATTACAATAGGCCTTATACAGGCATTACATCTTGCCACAGAGTTTCAGATACAAGCAGTTGGGTTAGTGGTGTGCCCATAGGAAAATAGCTGCCTCTGAATTTAGTTTGAGTGCTGTCTGAACAGACAATAGTGGAAAACAATCCATACTGCTGATCAGACAACTGATCACATAACCATGCCTGAAGCGTGGGCTGATTGTTGCAGTGCCAGTTTTATCTGGCGGAAGAGTCAGGTGTGCTTTCAAATATTATTACTGTCTTCCCCAACTATGACCATGTTGAAATGAAAAAGATCCAATTTCTAGGTCTCCGTAAGGACTTTTTTGGGGGAGGGAAAAAATCATTACCAAGAAGACTAATAAGTGCAGCAATAATTTTAAAGAATGTTTTAAATACATGAAAAATTGCATAATTTACAGAAAACTATTTCCTTATGAAAATACTCCGTAACTCATTTCTATAGCTTCATTTATTATTACAGCTCCCACAGAAGATATTTAATGATACAATAAACATTCATACAACCACTGTATAGGAGACCATTAGTTAACATCTATATGAATGACCCAAGTCCCCATCCTGCTCTATCAACTCACTTTACATACACAGGATTTGCATTAAAAAAGCAAACTTACTCTCTTTCTAGTTTGTCTATTGCCATCTTAAATAGCAAAATACAAACCTTAGCAAAGTTGTCCCCTGAGGCTGCCTTGTTCCTAGATGTGACACATGCAAGACCTTGGAAGCACAGAAACTTCAAAGACTATTATATTGAGATGTGGTAGATGCTCTGAACACAGTGAATATTCAAAAAGGTGACTGTATGGCTGCTGTAAGTCTTATGTAGCTCTGTGTTCCTGGCTCAGCAAGGGGTAACTAATGCAAATCCCACAGCTGATAAACAAGTCTAGGAAAGTTTTACCTCCTAGGGAAACAGAGTACACTGGTTTGCCCTGGTATACAGAAGTGGACAAAAGAGAAGGATTTAAAGAGGCAACCCTGAGCCAAGGTCAAGGGATATGCAGACTGGGACAAAGACCTGATGAGGTGGCATCTGTAACTGCCAGGATCTCCTGAGGTTAATGGGTAATATCTGGAACGTTTAGCACAGATGTAAAATATTGCTTTACAGGAGGAGTGTCAAACATGGCCCACAGGCCTGATTCGGCCCCAGGAACTGTTCCATGCTGCCTGCTGGTACTCTGGCAGGCTACCAAAAGTTGACGGACATGACCTGTCACAGAATTCAGAGTCCCCAGACAATAAATGGCATTATGCTTCGTGATAGCTGACTGATCACTGTCACTATTTCTCAAAGAGGAGAAAGTTCTGCAATGAGGCCAGACTTACTAGGCAGAGACTGACATGTAAGGAGACTGCAGACTGGTCTTAAGAACAGCAAAGAGAGACCCACCCAGTAAATGATGGTCAGAGGCCCAAGGCCTAAACACCAAGGTTCTCCCAGGAAGGCTCTGCCACCTCTATCTTTGTCCCCAGTCTTTCCACCTTTTTAAATGCTAACTTTCCAAATTCATTCTGGAATCTAAAGGCCTAGCACATTCTGACTCAGGTTATCACCAGAAATTAAGATAGTAGGAAGGATGGTTTAGGGCAAGGGTTGGCAACCTGTTTTGGAGTGGCAGGCCAAAGTAGTGCAGCCCAGTCCTTCCAACGCTGGTGCCACTGATGTGAGTCGCCTGCTGCTGAAATGCCACCAATCTGCTCTGCTACCAAAATGCTGCTGATATCCAATTTTATAGGTCAGGTGTGGCCCACAGGCTGTAGGTTGCTGATCTTTGATTTAGGGCAGGGATGGCCAACCTGTAGCATGGGTGCCACAAGTGGCATGGACAACCTCTGTGCGTGGCATACAGCAGATCAGAGAAGGGACAGGCAGCACAGGGGCAGATAGAGCAGAAAGTAGAGCAGCTGATCGTCAGGCCATGAGGATCAGAGTGGCATTCAAATAGGCTGTGCAGCCAATTTGTGGCATACCTGCTAAAAAGTTTGGACCCAACTGCTCTAGGGGACAGGGAAATGGATGGGGAATGACCTGACTTCAAGTTCTAGTTCAGCCACTTACTGGAAGGGGGTATGACTTCCACATAAGGGATTTACCCTTTGGCAGGGGCTCTGCTACTGGACCTTTAACAGTCTTTACAGTGGCTTAAAATGGGGCTAAGAGCTTCGTAAGACCCTTCACACAAAGGTAGTATTTCACCCTGAAGGATGAACTTGGTAATAAAAGAAACATGAAAAGTGAATATATGCTTGTCAGAGACTTCATGAGATAAGATTTCTAAACACTTTTTAAATTAGGGGACAGTGGTATTTTACCACCCACAGAATGATACATATAGGAAAAAAATCTACTTATGGGGGGAAAATGCAAGTGATACCTTTAGAAAATAAAGTTTATTTGTAATCTGTTAGTGTTGATAATGTGTTAGGATCCAGTTGGTCTTTGAACAGGTACATGGGTCAGTCCTTATGAATCAGCTTACAAGAAAAGGGCCTAAGCTGATGTTCAATCTGCAAGGCAAAATCCCTATACACAGAGATGAATATTTTAGCAGCCAAAGTTGTGATGATCAGTTTGGGTTTATTCAGTGGGAAATCTCAGACCAAACAATGAAAGTCAGAATTAGATTCGGGGAAAGGAGAAGATGAGGGCGGAGGATACACCGGACCGGCACCCGCA
>NW_017728997.1:18381263-18382412 GCF_001723915.1 Gavialis gangeticus | reverse complement strand
AGGTCCCTTCTGACCCTAGAAACTATGAAACTATAAAAGATATATTTGGTATATTTGATTTAAGATCAGATACCAAACAATGTACGTCAGAATTTCTTCTCTGAGTTTAATGGGATGATGCCAATCTACCCCAGGTGAGGACCTAGCTGCCAGAAGACAAATATCTGTCTGTAAAATTCATAGATTCATAGATTCATAGATTAAGGGTCGGAAGGGACCTAGTAGATCTTCTAGCCTGACCCCCCGCCAGGGCGGGAGAACAACAAAAACCCCAAAACAAGAAACGGGACTCAAATGAGTCCAGCCAGACCAGAGTAGTTGCACTACGCCACAAAATAAAGGAGCTGGGGAAATGAACACAGCAGTTTAGCTCAGTAATTTAAGCAGCTGCTGATGAAAGCAATTTACAGACACAGGAGATTCAATCAATAACACTTTCAGTTTCAATTTTTTGTTTACTCACCCCTATACCAAAAAGCAGCAAGCAACAAAACTTGCTCAACCCAGATGCCAATGAAGGGCCTTGGACCATGAGCATTTAAAAGACATCAGATTCTTGGTATGACTTTAAACCAGTGATTCTCAACCAGGGTTCCTCAGTCAGATTTGAAATACCAATCCAGAGTGTTACATACATTCTGACCTGTTGCGGTCCTCGAGTCCCATGCAACAGAAAAAATGCACTATTATTTTTCCATAGTAAAAATGCAAACAGAAACTAAGAGCAGCCATTTTCTGAAGTGTGCCTTGGGGTCTAAAAATATTAAGAACCATTGTTTCAAGCCATATTAGTTTCAATGTCTATCCTGAACATGACCAGGCATTTTGCATATTAGCAATATCTAGCATGAAAGGCTGGTTATTTATTTAATGTTTTGACAAAGGACAAATTACAGCAACATTCCCTATTCATGGAGAAATTTATTTCTGTAACACTAGCAAATTTTAATTTGCCATCACAAACAATGAGCTTGTTTTGCACAGAAGTAGGCTTTCTACACACTTTTTAGCTTATAGTTTAAGTTAATGCTTAGACTGGCCTCAGAATTCAAAGAGCTCTTCTGTAAATTAAGCCCTGTTTATTCCCAAAGATAGTAATGAAAGATTGTACACACTACTGGTCGAAGTACCAGCTGCACATTTCACAGT
>NW_017728997.1:18368810-18376263 GCF_001723915.1 Gavialis gangeticus | reverse complement strand
TCCAGAAATTGCTTGCCAAAATCTCTGAACCCATGAGAGTTACTTTAGTACTTTTAAAAAGTGAGAAATTATGTAAAAATACAGTTTCATGCTGTTGAAAATCTTTTCATCCATTCCTATTTTCTATTCTAATTTTAAAAGTGAAGTGGTTTAGACATTTCTTCTATAAAAAGCAAATCTTCTATAAAAAGCAACCAACATAATACTTTATCCTTGGTCTCTATAGCATCTTTGACAATGGCCTTTACCATAAAGCCACTAAACATCTCTGAAGTGGGTAAAATATCACTAAATTAAAGAATAAAATTAAATAGATTAAGGATCCCATTTAACACTAACTGAAGAACTTGCTGCTTTCAATGAGCACTGGCTTGGACCCTAAGTTATTTGCCCAAGGTCAGACAATAAGAGTCAGGAATGGAACAAATGAAGTGATAACAATGGAGCTGTAACAATTTACTCCTGCCACAAAATGCTTAATTGTGTGTGGCATTTCTAAACCTTCTGCTCACTGGTAATGACTGCCTTGCTGAACAGCGACATCATTTATTTAACTGACAGTAGAAGAGGCCAAACTAAGAGACAGTATTGCAGATAGGTTTAGTAGTTTTAATAACATCTCAAATATTTAATGTTTTGATACTTACGAGTCTGTCTCACTTCCTTTGGTAGCTGCATTTTGTTGGTTTGACTGCTTCCCTCAAGTACAAAGATAAAGCCTTTGACCTCCTTATCAAACTCCTACAAAAACAGGACAGTGTAGAAAACAACATAATAGCTGCCTCCTCACTGAAGAAAGCAAGTGCCATCCCCGCAATAACATATAGCCAACATGTAAGGTTAGCTTAGTTTTATTTTCAAGACAAACAGGATTTACGCTATGATACATGGCAGTCAATCGCAGAACAATTAAGAGATGTTAGAAAAAAACACACGCCGCAAAGCGTGCCTTTTATTCATATATTTTGTGAATAGACTGGGTTGACGTGTCGAATTTGTGACCCACTGGCCCAGACTTGACTCAAGAGATATTAGAATAACCGAACTACTTTGTTTTTTTCTACTAGAAATAGTTCAGCTACAAAACTGCAGTTGTGACTAATTCAGTTTGCAAATAGGCATACAGTGCAAATGTGAGTGGTCATTTATTCTGTCATCATGACGGAACTGCAAGTGACAACTTTTCTATACTCAGGCCAAAGCCCTCATTACCTTTTAATTTTGAACTCCAAGTACACTACTGGATGTTTTATACTCTGCGACCTACAAATTCCCCATAAAACTTACTTTCCAAATTGCTGATGGGCTGCCAAAGATCTTCCATTTTGCTCCTGGATTCTTGCCTTGAGCACTGAATAGTTCAACAAACTGGCCACCCTGTGAAAAAAACAGTTTAAAGATCCATCACCCCATCCAAGTGTTGAACATGGCTTCATCACTGAGCAGAGTCTGATAAAAGCTGAACGTATGAGGGCAAACTGCCAAACAATGGCTAACCACAGTCAATATAAATATTATTGACCACAGTTCTGATGTCAGTCTTAATCCCAGTTTCTAATCAATCCAAAAAAGCACACTTCACATTTGATATTTGACTGTATATTTAAACTGATGCTTAAGTAAAGCCAATACACCATGGATATAGTAAAGAAACACCAACTGTTTTTACTATTTTATCCTTTTAAGAACAAAAAGTTACATGGTATGTAAAAAAAATTAAATAAGCAACAGATGAATGGCTTTATAGAGACGTGTTTAATTCTGCAACTCAGACAAAAAAGGATTTTTCTGAGTCACACCCAGCTAAAAAAACTAAATAAAAGGGTAAAATGAATATAGCTGATACTGTGGAGGGTTTGTTTTTTTCCCCAATACTCCATGAAAACACTTAACTGATGGTCTCCAAGAATGCCAGCTTTGCACCTTCACAGAATTGAGTAAAGGTTTACAACCAAACAACAAGCCCATTAACTCATCATTAAATTCAGTGAAGATTCAAAGTGGTGTTTCATGAAAACACAGGCCCAATTTTCTTTTGAATGAATAAGGGATGAAGTGGGGGGAAATAAACCCACTGCAGACAAGAGACTTGAAGTTAATACAACCATTTGCCTGTAAGAGGATTGTGGCATGAACTACGGTTCCTGCAACATCAAACTTGGATATTTTTATATTGCACACTACTGACAGTTACACTGAAAATTACTTCCATATTTGCAAATAGGGTTTAGAAGATACCGTATGACTAAATATCCAAGAAAATTTCAACAACACTTTTTTTGCTACACAGTTTGTAGCTTCCACTCATTTCTTCCATGGGTGAAACAGAAAGAATAGCTATTGCTGCTTTACCTGATATTCATTTTTAAACATTCTTGCAGATGTTTCACAGCTGGAAAATAATTTCAGCAGCTCAAATAAGCAATGAGACACTTAACGATGTTGCTGAAAGTAAGAAAAAAGTTTGTTGTAAATTAAATTCTGCCAAAAAAAGAAAGAAAAGGTTTCCCTATCATCAAACAGGAATCCATATTTTCAGACATCATTTTCAAATAAAATCATATAAAAATCCAGCTCTACTTCCTATGTCTCTATGATTTTAAGAGCTAATTAGCACAAATCCAAAATACTTAGAGTAGCATGTAACTCTTTGGTATCAAAGAGCTACCACACATCATTTAGCTTCAAGAAGTGATCAATGCTGTTGCTCTTTAAGCAGTACTTTTCTTTCTTTTTTGTAAGTACTATTCACTTGCTGCTTGCTAGGTGTTCAGTGTTCTTAAGAGTCAATGGAAGTTAATAGTAGTTTGCACCTCGAAATTTGCTTAGCATGTACCCGTTCAATTCCCAAATGCTACTCTAGAACCCAGTTCCAAGAGGTGTCAACTGTCCTTAAAGAAGAAGTTGAGGGCAAAACTGCACCTCTAGTATACAAGTCTGCATGATACCCAGCTGCATCTAAATTCTTACAAATACTCATTCCCTGAATTTAAGGTGATTTCTGACACGGTGCTATTTCTTTGCATTCCGAAATAATTTTGCTAGCAGTATGCCTACTGGGAAGCAATTAGCATAACTTACCTCGGGAACTAGGTTAGTCACTGTACTATTCTTTCAAAACCAGGAAACACTAAAATCAGTCAAACTTGCACATGATCTCACATGAACTAACAAGCTTCATCTCCGATCTTGCAGACCTTTACACATGTAAGTCACTCATGTTTACAGGATTGGGACCTTAAAGAGCATCACTTGACTGGAAATGTATGGCAATGCCCTTTTAGGGAACTGTGATCATGTTTCTTGGCTGCTTATGTCTTCTATTTTTCTATTCAACTGATACTAATTTCCTGATTAGCGTTCTGTCAGATGCACTTTAAAAACAATTAGAAATTATTTGCCATATGTAGCTGCAAAAACAATGTTAATTTTGGTGATTACATTGCAGTTGAGAAACTAAGATACTCATAGCATGCTATCCAACTGTGATTAATATTTTGACTGTATTGCTTTAACGCTGCCTACCAGTATTCTCATGCATGAATTGTATTAGACCGTATGCCACACCATGTTTATAATCAAGTCACTTATTGGTTAAAAATGCTGAAAGTCTGCTCAATCAGTAGATTTTTTTGTAATGGGCAAATTACCTAGTAACTATATTAAGTTACTTAATTGACAACATGATGAATTAATCATTTATAAGTTTCCAAGTACTATACTACTACCTTGTTCTATAAATAAAGCAATCTGACAGCATATTAATTTCTCGAAAATGTTATCGTTCTAATGTTTATTTTCCCCTTTCAATCTAGTCTTCACTATTAGGGCTTTTAAAACAGGGCAACAGTGTTCAACATCCCACAACTCATCTCTCAGTTGAGAGTAACGACATTTTAAGGGAAATTTTACGGCAGCCTTCGTGTACTGATTCTCTGTGCCAAAACTTCACGTGATAGGCAAGTGATGAGGGAGGCAAAGTGGTTACGTTTTCTTGTAGCAGAAATGTAAAAAGCCTGTATAAATAACTGTACTCCAGACATGCGAGCATCCTGCGTTCACGGCTGAGGCCTCCACCCAAGGTTTCTTGGGAGGGGGATGTAGGGAAGAAGAGGCTTTCCAACCCCCTCAGCTGTAGCCCAGGAAAATGTTTTCCTGTTGACAACTCTTACTGTTGAGCATGGCTTTATCAACCCTGGAACAAACCTCTGGTCTACAATACACAGGACTGTACTTCATCCCCTTCACCTTCCTATCTTTGGGACTGGATAGTCTAAAGCGACAGGGTGGCGTGACCCGCACTGGTTTTCTAAATCCTGAGCAATTGATCACCTTGGCAATGTCAGCGTCCCTTTCTCACCGGTACATGCTGGCCAGGGGTATCACTAAGGGAGGGATGGCATCAGTTGAAACAAAGCCTTCTCCCCCCGTATAGTGTAAGAGTTATCCCCATTTAGCAGATGCTTGACTGCCCTTCTGTGGAGTCAGTCTGGTGACATGCACATAGCGAGAGACCCCTAGAGCAAGAGGGGTCTCTCCTGACCAGTGAAACTGACATCATTACGTGCCCAGTGGGGCGCCTCACAACACCAGCCGAGACGGGGCAGGGAAACGTGACCGGGACAAAACGGGACAGGTGGCTACTGTCCACCTCTGTGCAGGCCTAATCCCAGCCAAGAGGGGGAAAGGCCGAGGGCTACACGGGCGGTTTTTCTGGGGCTGGAGGGGAAACCCGACCCCCGGTCTCCCATCCACATAATGATCACGCCTAGCCCTGCTTAGCTCCCACTCAACCGCGAGGGGCGGGACCTGCGGCACTGCCCGCACCCGGCCCGCACCGCGGATCACCTCACCTGAGGGCGGCACCACAGCGTCCAACATGGCGGCGGGGGAGCGCCGAGTCATCGATGGGCCCGGCTTCACCTGAGGGCGGAACCGCAGCATCCAACATGGCGGCGCGGGAGCGCCGAGTGACCGATGGGCCCGGCCTCACCTGAGGGCCCGCGCCGTTCAAAAAGGCGGCGGAGAGCGCCGTTCTATCGATGGGTGCTTCTCCTGCCCTCAGAGGGATGGGGCAGCTCCCACATGCACGCAGGGCCCGGGGCCATTGGCAAGGAAAAGCGTCTTCACAGTCTCTGAGACACCCTGGCACAGACAAGCCCTGCGTGATAGAAGAAGTGTAAACGAGGCCCTGAGGGCAAGACCACAGCCAGGGCCCGCAGGGACAGGGCCGCAGCCCGGCCCTCTGTCCCTGTCCTGGTTCCTTTTCCATTGTTAATATTAGGAACGAGGAACCGATTTCAAACTTGTGACTAGAAAAGGGCCCACAAAAGGTGGCCAGGACGACAAGCGCCATGGAGGGGCTTCCCCATGCAGGCCAGGAAAGAGGCACTGGAGTGGGGGCACGATCAGGGTTTCCAAAATCCTCTATGTGTTACTGACTCTCAGAGGAGAAGGAGGGGTTGCCGCAGGAGAACAACAGGCAGTCAGTTCAGAGACAAACGCAAGGAAGGACGTTGGTTTTCAGCGCGGCGTGCACGTGGATTTCGGTGCCACGGCACGTGGTGACAGCTGCGAGTCCGGAAGGGATCGGACACAGGCGGGCAGGAAAGGGGCATCGGTAGCTGTCGATGGGAGGGAGCGAGGGGCACAGCCTCTGCATCAGGCCTGCCTGGGCCTTCAATGCTGGAGGCTGCAAGGAAGAGAAGGACAGGAAAACCCTGGTGAGACCCCATTCAGCACCCGCTCCCTGCCACCGTGAGACACAGGACCCGTGGTCTTGACCCTGTGCATGGCAATTTTACGTTCCTCGCCTCATCAAAATCATTGGGGTTTTTTGGTTTGAAAAAGACTGAGCCTACTGATATCAGGTGCAGGAAAAAGCACAAGCAAGCAGTCATGGAGCTGTGTGAAATACAAGGATTCTTCTAGATCCCCAGAAAAAACCTTCCAAGCAACAGAGAAAAGGTCCCACATACCAGATTCGATCCAGGTTTCTAGGATGAGATTTCTGTCAAAGATCTTGCCTTTTAATGACCGTTCTTTTGATAAAGGCATTCATTCCTGACGCTTTATAGCTGCTGCTTGGAGGCATTATTGGATGCTTTTTCTTTTCTCGGGTATGTCTTATCAGTCCAAGTGAGAACAATTATTAATAACGCTGTAACCCATCTCGGCAGAGCAATTTTATTCTTAAACATCCAGAGCACCATAATAAGGTACAATTATAGTCCATTGGGGCAGGGGGAGAGTTAAATCAAATATGAAATATCTATAACTTTACAATTTTTAACTGTCACTTTGAAAGAAAACGCGCTGTGCAGTTTTATCACGTAATAGGTTGCACTGATGAAAGGTTCTAGGGTACTGACGATTGGACGTTAAAGACAAAAACAACAAATTCACAAATGAATTGAAGGCTAATAAAACTAGAACAAGGACAAGAACAAGCTGGCAATAACATCAAGATAAATGGTAAAACTTATTAGTCTGGTTTGTGGAAGTTTTAGACAATGTATTAGTGAAAGCACATGCAGTTTTGGCTAAAATGATCTTAAAATTTATGTTGCACCATTCTGGATGATTCAGAAGCCCATCTGACAGCAGTTATGGAAGGGACTGAGGAGCTGAGAAATCCCAGAAAACCCTAAGATCCAGGCTGAAAAGCCTGAGGTTAGGCAGGTCTGAGAGAACAATATGTATAGGATCAGCTACTTGTCTGCTCAGGGCAAATTTAGCTGAAGAAGCCCTTCTTGCCAACCACAGTAGGTGCAATGAATAAGCAATGAATAATAAATCCATTCTAGAGAAGCAGAATGTATTTGTTCAGATTGCACAGGAAAAGCACTTATCCCTTTGCTCTAGACACCCCTAACACAAACGAAAATTACAGATAATTACCGTAAAAAAGTAACAAATAAGGAACCGTTATACAGCTTAACCCTTATATTGACTGAATGTCTTGTTCTTGTGAGGTGCAGTTACTTTCAAGATACTCATAATACTGACAGCGATAGCATTGTCTCATTACCTGTTATAATCGCTACCTGATCTAGACAGCCTTTTTATCTGGCAGCTGGCTTACATCTATATTTGAAGTGTTCTTCAGATATATCATGGTTTCTAATTCTTCACGATCGTATCAGATATCAGGATTGAGATCAAACTTGATCTGCAGTTTGCAGTGGCTAATATTCTGAAGAGGTATGTGTGCATTATGATATAGCCTTTAATTATATGCCCACTTACTATTTTCCCCACAGATCCTCTGCTTAATTCAGAATACAGGGTGGATGGTGTTTACTCAGAGTTCTTTAATATATTTTTTTTCTTCCTTGATCAACAGTTGGTCCTAGAAATACCGCTTGGATTGGGCACCCAGAAAAAGGAATATAGTGAATGGCTACCTTTGAAAGTCTGGCTTTAATAACCCTGACCATGGGGGTCATATGCA
>NW_017728997.1:18355590-18363810 GCF_001723915.1 Gavialis gangeticus | reverse complement strand
GGATTGGGCACCCAGAAAAAGGAATATAGTGAATGGCTACCTTTGAAAGTCTGGCTTTAATAACCCTGACCATGGGGGTCATATGCAATCCAAATCTGGGGATTAGGGGAGCCATGGAGGGAGTCTGACTAGCTCACTTTCCACTGTACTGGTCCCAGTTCCACAAGGCAATCCACCCAGTGGAATCCCTCTTCTCTATGGCAGGGTGTTAGTGGTGGGCATCTGAGAGCAGCTGTGGTTAAGGAAGTTATTGAAGGAGGGGGTAGAGGGCACAAGGGATTATTCCACTACCAGCCCATCCCATGCAGTGCCCAGGCAACTTTAGTGTCTTTAATTTCCCTGAGCACAAGGACTAAGCACCCAAAGTGGCTCCTTGAAAGTGAGCAGAAAGGAGAAGTAAAGGGGCAGGGCTGTGGCTGTCTACCTCCATGCAGTGGGCAACAAAGCCCTGGTCTGGTTCAGGTAGAAATGTACACTGCAATTTGCAGTTTGGGTGAAACAGTTGCCATGCTCAACTCCAGGAGGCATTGTTTTTTCGGGGTACACAGTGTAATGCTCCAGCCAGATGCAACTGAGCTCTGCATGTTGTGAGACTCCATGAGGCCCTCCCACTGGATCAGATGACAGAATTGGGGCCTAAAACCCAACTGGTCAAATTGTTAGCCGTCCTTCCCCATACCACAGGTGGTCATATTACACTTCCTTTTCCATAAGCAGGATCCTTCCAGGAATCTTTCTGCAAAGTACTTGTTTGTGTCTCCTGTGTCCAGATCTTCCTCCTGAGGTTCTGACTGCAGTTCTCCCTGCACCTTTTCTTGTATGCACTTCCCATCTGTGGTCCCACCAAGTCTCAGGACCTCCTTGTCAACATCCTCCTGGCTCTAGCCAAGCTAGTGATATACCTGAGCAGGAAGGAGGCTCTGGGTGAGTGTGAGGCTGTCTTCCCCTCTCTCCTCCACTCACATCTCTGGGCAGAGTTTCACTGGTTGGCATCCACAGGCTCTCTCGATTCATTCAGGGGGCAGTGGGCACTGGCTGGTGTGCTCCTCTCAGTGTCCCCTTCCAGACCCCTTGTTTTGAACCTGTGATTTCACTCTCTTCCCTGTTTTCTTTTTAATCTGTCCCAAACAGTCAGCTGTTGTTGTCTCAGTGGCCTCTGTTTTTAAGGGGAGCTTACAGTTGTTCGTGGTGTGCCTAGGCTCATATTCCCCAAGCACAACAAATAGGCCTCTGTGTGTTTCCAATTTTGGGTAGTGGGGACAGGAGGTAAGTTGAAGAAGGGCTGGAAGTCAACAGTAGCTTTCTGCAGGATCACCTCCACCACCAGCCTGAGTCCCAGATACACTGGAGAGAGGTAGGGACAACCTTGGACCCAAGAATTTAGTGGGGCTCCTGGAGTCAAGGTGGTCTCCTGAGTGGAGGAGTTTTCAGTGCAGATGGCTGATAAATGTTGGTTTGAGCATAGCCTTAAGGCTAAGCCCTAATAGGAGTGTAGACTGAGCCACAGAGCCTTAGTCACAGTTCTTGATCTTTTCTTGGATGTGAAAAACAGCACTGAGCTTTGAGCAATATGCAGTTCTTTCCTCAGTCATACATATGATTTATTTAGTTGGCACAGCAGGTATTTGTTTACAGGTAGGGTGCTTGACAAAGTTCAGAAATAGCTGATAAACTTTTTAAAATTAACTGAAAGGAGATCTAACAGCTTTGCGCAATATTTGTGCTAATGATTTCTATTCCTTCAAGCATTTCATTAATGTACATACCAGCAAATGAGAGTATTTAGGGAAACTGACAGCTTGTCATGTTTTACTATTGTGCTGGGGCAATCTGTACTTAGGTTTAGTAGTTATATTAAAGCGAAGACAGTTTTCTTGGCAGCTGTTAAGATGCTATTATAGCAATTATAGTCTTATTCTGACACCCCAGAACTATATCAAAGTATCAGTAGTTGTATTTCAGGTTTTATAGTGTACCAGGGTATGTTGTACCAATCCTTTTATGTTCTGTTAGTACTCTTTTAAATCGGACAATTTTGAAATTACTTTACTTTTGTCAACCTGAGTACTAAATAATTATGCTTGTTTAGTTAAAAAAAACAACAAAAAAACTTTAATGAGCAGTAGAAACTCTAAATAGCATAACCACCTTTGTCTGTCCAGTGGAGCCAAGTTAACGCTATATTATTGATCTTTATAATGCAGTTTGGTTACCAATGAATCCTTTAGAACTCAATTTAGATTCTTTTATGCAACATATTCAGGACTTTATTGTACAGTAGAGTTGTCAGTGTGAAATGAAACTGTCCATCTTAATCTCAGTGTTTTGGAGGGTTTCACCCATTAAAAAAAATAGATGGCTTTGCCACACAGCCTTTTTATCTATCTGTTTGCTGCATGCATTTCTATGGAGGGTGTATTTAATTTGTGAAATTTACTAGCATACGGTATTGTTAAAGCAAGTAATTTAGCAAACATAAACAGTGTTAGAGAATTTTATAAATAGGAATAAGTATTTTCAATCCCACAAACTGTTAAAAACCTCACACTTTAGGGCAGTCAAAGAAATTCCTTTATCTTCCTGTGGCACAGCATCGAACAATGGAGGACAGCGGTGACAGTACTATGGAGGTTCTGAAGTATCATCAGGTATCAGAGGCAGGATACTGGGCTTGATGTCTGTTCTGCTGTGTCATTCCCTATGTTCTTTTGTGCTGAGAAACGATAAATAGAGTCTTTATTCATTCTGATTTCTGGTTTTTGTCATCGTTTCATTATACCACTGTTTTTTTTACTGACAAGGTGAAAAAAGGGTCAGCTTATACTTTATCTTAACTCATACAACTGTCAGCCTTTCCCTTCATTTTTTGGTACTGTAGTGTTTGCTTATTTCTTGTTCATATTTTTTAGGCTTAAAGTTTCTCATACTATGCACTACATCTAATGGGCTCTATTGTGGTATCCTTACATATATCGTTTAGTGTTTTCGTAGTTCAGATAGAATGTACACAGCACATTAAAGCAATTAGTTAACACTTTACATATAGAAACACAAATAAACGTACAAATACCATTTCCCACAGTTTGCCTTTTTGAATACTTCCAGCTTTCATTGACTTAGGAGCTGAGATATACAAATGCTTACTCCATGGGTTCTACTCTGGGTATCAGAAATATGTGACAGTCAGTTTTGCAAGGAAGATTTTGTGTAGATGCAAGGAAGATTTGAGTTCTTGAACACCCACACATTTGCAGTAGTTCTAATTTTTTCTTGATATTTTAGGGTATGAATGTAGACTCTTACACTGAGATCTAGTTCATCACAATACAACTTTGGATAAACATGGCCTTTCTCTTGTATCTTCAACCTGGAATAAAAATGCATAGTCACAGTATTATGACAGAGTAGCTAGCTCACTAATTCCTGGATAATTGTAAGATAAATATATAATATGCTTAATTAGCACATGTTTTTTTCACAGATGTAGTCAGTTCTGTGCAAAACAGGGCTGTGTATTGAGGTTTAACAAAAAAAAAAAATAAAGACAGTGTTTTTTTTCCCTAATCCCTATTTTAAGCTAGAATGTTTTAAACTAGAATTTGGCAAATTCTTTAGCTTTTTATGGTATTGGGCATGAACTAAGTCAAACCCATTGAAATGACTATACCACACACCCTTTCTAAACCTACATGTGCACACAGACTATATAGCAGGCAACATGACATAAAACATTCACTTGAAAATCACCATCTAAGTGATACTTTAATGGCATTATGCTGTATGAATAACATGGATCACTCTGAGGTCTATTTTCAGTAAATGAACTGTGTAGTAGGTAACTTGCACCTGAAACATTAGAGTAGGTACATTCACAGGAAGCTGCCTCCCTTCCAGTTTACAGTGCTAGAAAATGAAGAGGCAACAGCTTACTTCAGAAAGATTTTGCAGCTCCATAGTAATATCAGCTGTATGCTTCTCTCCATTGGGTGGCATTAATGAGAGCACAAGCATGGTAATATTGAGGAGCTAGGTTTGTAAGACTGTTAAACAGCAAAGATAGTATTTTCTACCCTGTAGCTATCTGTCACCAATACTGTTGTGCAGAGGCTTGCCGTGCAGGTGGGAGTGGTTTGGGAGATAGAGCACCTGCTCTGCACAGCAGGCTTTTCTTGCAAAGCATCAAAATTCAAGCTACAAATTACTGTGTACATTAAAGCTACATTTCAGCATTAACTCTCCCTCTGGGACTTCCAGGCACCTACTGAGAGGGGAGCAGCACACAGACATAACTCTTGCTGGGGGAACTACTAGCAGCATGGTGCAAGAGATACAGTGCTCCAGGGAGCTGGAGATGGGGAGTGGGGGGAGGGCATCAGATTATGTCAGATGGTCAAAGCTCTGCAGGGCATAGGCACAATTTTTCCACAAATAATTGTCCTTTGTGGGATTATGAGGGGGGAAGAAGGCTGCTGTGAAAACATCTGAGCTGCTTTTTTGTGTGGCAGAATGAGAGGGTGCCCTCCCACTGTGAACCTTTAGGCACAATCAGATCTTTAGCTCTTTCCAGAGCTTATTCAAAGCAGCTGTCTCTGATCACTACAGAATATGATCTGCTTCAGCCGAATACAAAATGATAGCAAAGATAGGGAATTCTTTCCCTTGTGCCCATACTGATCTTAGCAGGGTTACACTCATCCACCTGACCATGGAACTTGGGCTAAATGTCCTGTGATGTCCCAGTGCCTGTAAAAGGGTGGATCTGAAGTATTAAGGCCAAGAAGGATGTTGATTGGATCCAGGTAACCCAATGAGAACTTTTAGAAGAAATTCAGAAAGCTCTCAAGTAGCCAGAAGGGAAACTTCCTTATTATTTACATTTTATTCTGATATATTAGTTGTTTTGGCTTTCTGGAATCCAGTGTGCAGTGTCAGTCCCTTCTGCTGGTGTAAACCACAAGTAACTGAGCTGAAATCCATGGAGTTAAGCCTGTGTAAGTAAAAGGGAAATCGGGCCCAATGAATTCCAAGTTTTCTTCTCAGTTTTATTTTTCACCCCACTTAATTTGGAGTTAAGGAAGGAAAAAGACATCTTGTGGACATGTAAATTCCAACCCACTTTGAATGGAGTGTGGGAGTTGCTGCTGGAGACTGTGCCAGATAATTGGGCCACCAATGTGGTGTAGCAAAGGCAAAGAAAAACGTGATTCTGCGAAGAAAAAAGTGATTCCAGGACACTATTCAGGGAGGGAAGTATTTATGTCTTTGTACTGGGTTCTGGTGAAACCTTATCTGGATTACTGTGTGCAGTTCTGGTCCCCGTCTTCAAGAAGGATGAAGTTAGGCTGGAATAGGTACAGAGAAGACTGCTAAGAGGATCAGTGGCATAGACCGCCTATCCCACAAGAACTTTATCTAGTAAAATGAAGGCTGAGGAGGGTTAGGATTTCTCTCTAAATACACTGTATGTGTGGGGAGGGGGTGGAGGATGGAAGGTAAGCACCAGGAAAGGAAAAGAACCAGGTTCCCAGACTGTGTTCCAGACACCACTGGTGGTCCATAGAGCCAAGGCAGGTGATCCAAGGTCTCAGCTGTGGATGGCATTGGCACCCAGCCTTTCCAGTGAGAAACTCAATGTTAAGGATGCATTGTGGTTCATGAGCAGTTTTGAGGGTTGACAGTGGTCTTTGGTCCCAAAAGTTTTAGAACTGCCCATCTAAGCTACAAGACAGTATCACACAAGAATAATTGGACATCAGCTGCTGTGAATAAGTATAGGTTGGAAATTAGGTGGGGGGTTTCTAACCAACAGATGACTGAGGATCTGGAATAGCCTTCCAGTGAACAGGGCAGGGGGGTAGAAACCTAACTGCTTTTAAGATGGACCCCAGTTTATTGAAAGGGTTATATGATGATGGGGGTGCCTTGTGAGGAAAGACCTATGAAATACTTCCAGTCCTGTGTTTTGAATAACATCCTATATAAATTCAGTTCAAATCAGTTCTTCCTTTCTTGGGCCTAAAAGGGATGATCTTGGATACCTATACAGGGAGTTTGGGCAAATATTAGGTCATGCAGAAATCCAGTTACACCATGAAGATTTTTAGAAATCCAGTTGGTAAAATATTTATACTTAAAGGCACCAATCCCCAGTTATCCCCCCTCCAGCCTTATGTGTAGCTTATATTTCTAATGATTTACAAAATCAGGCAAGGGTACCTATACTGAGCTGTCTCTAAAAGCAAATCCCTCCACAAGCAATGCCAAGTTTGTGAGTAATATATTTGCTCTGAAAAGGAATTGGGGGATTTGAGAATAATTGATTAATACATTTACAGTGCTTGGTGTAATGTGTACTGCTGTCACAGAATGAGAATGAAGGAATAAAAAGCGCTTTGCATCTGTCAGGGCCAGTGTGCCAATGCGCAGAGATTGCAGCGGGAGGCATGGGACATGCCAATGCAAAATGCCTCCTGTTTTTTCAGCTCGTTACAGGAATTCTCTTCATGTTCAGTCCCTCCCAGTGTGCCAGATCCTTAGTAGCTGCCTCATCCAAAGGGGACATGAAAGTTACCCATTGGACCACTGCCACCCTGAGGCTATATACCTGCCTTTCCAGTTGTCAGTGGAAACTAGAGCAGCCTTAAAGCTGATCTAATTTGATTTGGCTGCCAGGAAGAGGCCTTCCTGGCAGCCAAGAATCACTGTCATTCTAGGACAGACTGGAAATGTCTCTATTCCTTGGGACAGGAAAGCTGTGCACCAGTGGGGTAGCTACACTGGTATGAATGGTGCCTTGGGCCACTAGAGCACAGGAGCTGGAACAAAGACTTTAGAGAGAGTCTGAATAGTTATCCTGGACAAAAACCAGGGCTACTAGGAGCAGAATTAGTCTACCATCTCCTCCCTACTGTGCAGGACACTGCTAATTTACATCTCCTATCTCCACACCTACACCAGAGGAGAGTAGGTTTGCTGGGGGTGGAGGGGTGGGGGTTCCTAAGGTTAATCAAAGTGCAGTGCCTCTCAGACCGCGTTCTGGGCTGGAACATGAAAGGGGTCTGTGAGGAGCTATAAGAGCAAGAGGCACTTTGACTACCTTGTCCTTTTCTGCCTGCAGTCTGTATACTGGCATCCTGGTCCCAACAGGTGCAAAGCGTTTTCATTCCTTCATTCTCCTGCAGTGACGTTGGTATCCTTGACACCAAACACCGTGCCCATCATACCATTACTCGCAGATTAGTCCAGTTCCTTTTCAGAATAAATATGTTACTTCTACCACTGAGATTGCTAGTGTTATGTTTGTTTGGCGGAAATTAGATTTAGGTACCTAGCATGACATTTTCAAACAGTTAACAGTAATGACCGCCTGCAAATGTATCCAATGCTTTATTTGTATCTTGGGTACATTCAGGAAGATTTACATCATTAAAAATAAGTCTGAAGAATACCTTGGGTGACTGAGCGAGCTAAGGATATGGAGGATGGATATTATATCAGAACTAATCATGGGTGTCCAAGTTTTGTAAGGTCAAGAAATTAACAGTTAAATTGGGCTGGAACTTATTACTCTTTTATGTTGAATAGAACTTGACTCTTTGATTTTTATGGGATGACTTCTGAAGAAAAGTACTCCTCAGTGTGAGTAAAGGTGGCAATCTAATCCTGAACAAACAGCTGGAGTTCATGAACTATTTTATCTTACTGTGGGGTAGTAGCCAAGGCTCTGGCACTTGTTTAATACACTGCCAGCAGCATACTGGTGGCAACACAGAAAACAATCACATCCCTGTGAACACATGCACCACACCACTTGCCACTAGCATCTATAACCAAAATTCTTCCTTTTCTCTTTTGTTTCTTTTTTAAACTTGCAATAAATGAGGATGAGAATAACTAACTGTCAGCGTTCGTTAAGAGGCAATGCTAATGTTATTACGCTAATACAGGATAAGTAAATGCTGCTGATTCAAAAGCATGTGTCTGTAGTGTGGTAGCAGTCTTACTTCAGTTCTTAGCTGGCAGGTATCCACAACATAATCATCCTTATTCTACTTGACACTAAAGGAGAACCGTGTGGGCAGTTTTACCTGCAAGCTAAGGATCCAAGATCACCAGAAACCTGAAGTACCTTCCTCCCTTTGCCCTACAGTGTCACTCAAGGTGAAGTCTGATGCATTGAAGGTGTTGCATAAATTGCTGATTTTTCCCCTGGAGGCTAGT
>NW_017728997.1:18321117-18355579 GCF_001723915.1 Gavialis gangeticus | reverse complement strand
ACAAAGAAGCATAGAGAAAAGTATCTATTTTCGCTACAAAGGGGAGACATTGTAAGGACATTATGCTGCTGCAACCACATAGTATCTGTCCAGCACTGTTAATAACCCTTGTTTCCCACCCATCCCACCCATCCAGCCTGCTCTCTCTTCCTGCTTCATTAGGGCTCTCTAAACAGCCTCCAATAGCATGCAGAGGTGAAGAGACCTCTTTGGGCAGCCCCTTCACCCTTATTACATTATAAAAAAGCGACTGCTTTAAATATAGCATCACAAGCTTGTGTACTTATTGGGGTCACTTACTTCCATAGTAAGTTTAGTCAGTGCATTCCCCCACCCACCCCGGCCTACAGTCTCACTGGTTCAAAAACCTAAGTTATCCTCTGAGTCACCTGTCCTACACAGCTAACTCCAATACTCTTCAGTGACACTTAGTCAAACTCACTGATTTAGGTCTCCGTGACTCAGACATTTTTGTTTTAACTGTGAACAAGGCATTCATGTCCTTGGTGAAGGCAATTTACACTTTTGGAGGAAAACAGAATTGGCTGGGTAAAGAGATTGAGACAGAGTTGAGGCAGCTCAGTAAGATCAGATAAGGAGGCCTGGATGAAAGACTTGGATTGAGAGCCAGGTGAAACAGGGATGGCGGTTTGGTGGGTGAGACAGGTCAGACAAGGATCTGGGACTGGTACCGGCTCTGTGAGGAGAATAAGAGCAGGCCCAGGGATCAGCAAGGAGAAGAGAGACAGAGGTAGAGGGATGGGGCAGAAGTCTCAAGCTTGAGGGATATTGGTGGAAAGCTCTGTGCCCTCTACAGCAGATTCTGCTCCAGAGCCTAGAGAATTGGTTGTCAGGCAGCTACATTAATGGGGAAGATGATTTGCAACAATCTAACCAGCTGCAAAAAGTGGGTAATTGAGTGCTATCTCTTTCCCTGCTCACTGACAGATAGTGCAGGATCTACTGCAGAAAGTATCCATGACATCCTCCCTGCTGCTGGAAACACTACACATTAACTGTGTGCTCTGCTGAGCAGTTTCTGAAGTCCATTACATCTTTACCCTCCATTCTGGCTAATGCAATGTACCAGGCAAGTACTGCCACCAAATACATGCTTCTGGAATACTGTACCGTTTCCAGCCTTAACCAGCGTGCCTCTTTCCCATACATGGTGAGGGTATAAAGAGCTTCCAGTGAGACTAAATCTTTTCAGGGATATGCAGCTTGCTTAATGTGACCTTTTATAAAAGCAGAAGAGATAGCTTTATGCATTAATCAGTTCATTGCTGCAGTTGCTTCAAAAATAATTAATCTGCCAGATGAATGCTTTCCAATCAGACAGAGATCTCAAGTGCTTCTTTTTGCCTGGAGATATTTGTCCCTAATGTGAACACAAATAATATTTTGGACAGTACCGGAAAAAGAAATCCTCTGTTTTTATCACATAATTGCTCTATAACATTTATTATATGTTGTCACTTGTCTTTTGGTGTAAAATGCCATCTTTTATCCCCCTTTCCTGATTTCCACAGCAACTTCAACAGTCTCCGTTCAATGAGCTGTTCCTGCTTCCGTTTGTTAAGAGCTGCTTAAACAAGAGGCTGTTTGAAATGCACAACACAGCTTTACTGCAACTAACTTAGGAATGTTTTCTCATGTATCACTAACATGGTAATAATGATCATCTTGCATGCTCGCCAGTTGTACGTCTATAGTTAAAGTGGAATTTTTCACTTAAACCTGGGGTTCAGTCTTTTTCTTTGTATGGAAAACACAGCATAACCTTTCCAGAATTACAGCACTTGCTTTTAAATTATAGAATGAGATTTCAGAAAATTGATAAGTATATACAGTTATTATTTTAGGAATAAAATTAATTATAAATATTTTAAAGAAGTTTGACATTCAGTGTTAGACATTTGCACATATGCTTCAAAATTCACATCAGCTTAAATTCATTGACATTTTATGGGTTGGCTACATATGAAATTTTGTTTAGTAGCTTATTTGTTTAGGGTAAATGTTAATTTTTCCATGTTATTCTTCCTGGCTGAGGAAGACAAACTTCTCAGAGGCTGAATAATAATGCTGTACTATAGCAATGCTATAGTGGAAGTCAGTACAATGCTGTACTGACTTCCACAGAAACCTGCTGTCAAAATGTTCTCATCTCCCATTGTGCTCAGTAATACCAAAGCCACAGGTTACTCTCCGGTGTCACTTAGGAGAAGGAGGACATCCATTGTGATGAATCAGCTGAGGTGTGATTGATTAACAGCAAGCTGCCTGGTGAGTTTGCTGCTGCTCTATTCCCTCTGCTGGGGGCTGGGAGAAGCGGCCAGATTTAATAGCAGTTAGGAGGAAATGTTGAAGAGAGCACCTCGGGCACAGGGTTTTAGGGGCCTATTGGGACCATGGTAGATGTAGGCCATTGAGCAGTGATACTGAGGTCCACCAGGTGCTAGAGCAGGGGTGGGCAATTATTTGGGCCTACAGGCAACATAGGGAGTTATACTGAGGTGTCACAGGCTGAGTCTGGACAGGCTGGGCTGCCTGGGCTGCAGGGCTGGGTTTGATGGCAGCAGCAGCCAGAAGGAGCTGCTGCCACTGCTGGGAAACGGAGCCTGGCAGCTGCGCCGCCCCAGCCCCACTGTGGACCCAGGCACATGCCACGGCCCTGGCTGCCCCCATGCCTGGGCTAGCAGGGGCCAAGGGACTCACAGTGGGCTGGGCAAAATTGCTCCGCAGGTCCGATCTGGCCAGCAGACCTTATTTTGCCCACCTCTGTGCTAGATCCATATAGTCATGGTAGGAGAAGCACCTAGGGCACTATTTTGTTCGACGTTTGGTTAAGAATCATCTCTGCAATGTGCTGGCTTTTCTAATTGCTTTTCTGTCACTAAAGGCAAGTTTCACTTGATTACACCTTTGCAAATCATCTGAGAGAGAGAGAGAGACTATGCCAGAGATTTTAAAGACAATTAAAAAACTAAGGAATAAATAATGACAAAAACTACATGTATCCAGAGCGTTAAGTTGTACCTCTCTGTGAACTTATACAGTGTACAACACTCCTTAGGCTTATAGATTTTTTGGCAAAATCCAGAAAATAATAGTTCATAGGTTGCTCAGTGCATAATTTGGAGGGAGTGAAAAATGACACACACTTTCCATGACAGAATGCAATCTCTGACCGAGCAACATAGTGAACAAATGGCAGAGCAGAAATTTTGCCCATTTGGATGTCTTTTATCTTGACACAGAAAGCCCCTGAGAGTCTTGATCAGAGTAGCTAGAAAAAGTACACTTAACATAGCTAATGACATATTCTCTTTTAAAGAAAGGCAATGGTTGGATGGTGATATAGGCAGATGAAGTCAGTTGAAGGACCACTTTGGTTTCGGATGAGTTTATAATTTGGGGGCCATTTTTATATTTTAAGTGTTGCTTTGCAATATAAACCATTCTCTACACATACAGCTTATTTGCAATTATACAAAAGTAATACAAAGTCATCTTTCCATGAACAAGCTCCCTCTGGCTGCATACTTTATAACCACCACCGTGACTAGTGGATTTAGCATTCAAGGCATTCTGTGGAGTTGGGAAGTCTTTAATTATTCTCTCACTATGGTATTTCAAATAAGTTGTAGTATATTTGCACTTAATTTATATGACCTAATGTACATACATTACACTGACCCATGCATGTAGCTTTTTTAATCTGCTGCAGTTTAAAGGGGTGCATGGACATAGTTAACAGGATTTTGCAATCTAAACATAAAGCATTAATTTGATATAATCCTTCCAGTATGAACTCCTCCTTCATTGATTTCAGTGGGGCTGGGATTCTGTCCCCACAATGCTCTCTGTCTCCCTCAGTAGAACAGCAATAGTTTTAATTATTTACTTAACCACCATAGTGTCATTCATTGTCTATGGTTACAGGAAATAGAAAATAGGAGCAAATATTGCAGCCATGTGGTTTCTTGGTCTCACATTACTAGGCTGAATTGCTCCAAGCTTGCTTTATTTCCTCACAAAACACTGTTGACAATGACTGACCTATACTAATACTTCAGTGGATTTTTAGTCTGAGAAAATAGTAAAGGAACAGTCAGTGCCCTGCGCTAGGTAAAATATTGCCTGAGAAGCCTGTTCTGTGTTGGTCAATCAGAACAAGGAAGCTGTAGTCAGCGGGCTCCTTCGGGCTTATGCATGCTTAAATTGCAGAGCTACACCACTAAAACGCAGTCACAGAAATGGGTTCTGGAAATTCCACACAGGGTCTGAGATATTTGGAAGAGGAAGAATCCTACTCTCCTGGTGATAGACAGAGCTCTGCTGACATTTGATACTAATTCACCCTTCTTTCCAAATGGAGATGCAACTATTGTCAAATCATTCTGCCTGTCCTTCAAATGCTGGCTTATTCCTAGGACAGTAACTCTCCATCTGTTTATATATATTTATTTTTCATGGCTGACCAGTACATTTTCCTCTACTTCTCTGATGCACGGACACCTCCTGAATCAACATTTCTGGGGATGTGGATCTGAGCTCTGCAGGGGCATTCTGATTCAGTCTTCCTAGCACATTTCAACTTGAATCGCTTGTGCCTTGGCCCAGTAATATTCTTTCATGTAGTGTACTCAGTGTTGTTTATAGCCTTTTCTTATTTGATAGACATGTAAACCCCATTAATTTATACAGATTTTGCTTCAGGTCATGTTGACTTCGCCACATTCTAATGTTATTTGGTTCCAGAAATCTGTTACTGAAGTCTCTGGCTGACCGTACCCCTTATTTTCCTTTCCTAGGGTTTTTGAGAGTTTCCTTTCAGTTCTCTTTGGGGTTTTAATATGATTGCCAGTTTTCTTGGCTGCTCCTCAGAGTAATGCGAATCCTGTGCGGTTGTGCCAGTCTTCCCTGGCATCAGCTGTCTTTTGAGAAGCTACCATACTACTTGTGGTTTGCAGCTGGCACTTAACCAATGATTGAACTTTGTGGAATGTCTAAAATGGGGACTGCTAATGAACTGTATAATTTAGGAGCAACTCTGCTGCTGTTGGACCAAGTAGGAAATTTGCTACTGTTGGGAGTGTGAGTCAGTGACACACAGTCCTGCATCTCAGAGCTCTCTGAGCCCAAGGAAAATATTTCTGGAAATCCAGTTTTTCTTTGCCTCCTCTCTTTTACAGCAACAGATTATTATTATTATTATTATTGTCAAACCTTTAATCTGAAGAAATGCAAAAATATAGTTACTTCTTCCAGAACATAGTTTCCAACCCTTTCTGCACTGGATATCAGGAGTACTTTAAGTATATCAAATTTTTTGCATTTTTGCTTATCATATGTTTATTTTTCCTGGTTTTTAATATCTTAAATTGAATGCATGTGGAATTTAAAACATCCATTGTTGTGGACTTATTATATGTAGCTACTGAGCTGAGGCTTCTGCGCAATAGGACTGTAAGACGGCTATATATGATCAGTGGCAGGGTCCTTTGTACTCTGTGGTCAAATCAGACCAAATTCAGAAGCAAGCATTTCTGCCTCTTGCAGCTACAGCCCATGGAAGTGTAAATTTATTCTCCCTCCAAAGAGAACTCCTCATGCCCAACCTTCCTGTTTTTCTCCCAAACATACCCACCTGTGGCTCACCATTATAACAAGTCATTGCCATAGCATTCATAAGTGATCACTTGTGGCAATTATTTTTTAAGCTGGAATTTTTCACAGATTGGCCCCCAGGGTGCTGCCATTAAAACATCCCAGCATAGAATATCTTTTATTAGACCAATTAAATAGTTGGAAAAAAGTTCTTTGCAAGCTTTTGGGCACAAATACCCTTCTCCAGGCATTGGGACACACTGCAATGCCTGAAGAAGGGTGTTTGTGCCCGAAAGCTTGCAAAGAACTTTTTTCCAACTGTTTCACAGATTCATAGATGTTTGCTTTGGAAGGGACCTTAGCAGATCAGAGTCCAACCCCCTTTCCTGGCCAGGAAAGAGCGCTGGCTGGGGTCAGACGACCCAGCCAGGTGCATATCCAGCCTCCTCTTGAAGACCCCCAAGGTAGGGGACAGCACCACTTCGCTTGGAAGCCTGCTCCAGATTCTGGCAACCCTCACCATAAAGAAGTTCTTCCTGATGTCTCACCTGAATCTGCCCTCTGTCTGTTTGTGGCTGTTGTTCCTAGTTACTCCAAGGGGTGCCATGGTGAACAGAGCATCTCCTATTCCCCCTGATGAATTCTCCTTCCCCCCTGATGAATTTGCAGGCGGCCACAAGATCCCCTCTCAGCCTTGTCTTGTGGAGGCTGAAGAGATCCAGGGCCCAAAGTCTCTCCTTGTAGAGCCTTGCCTGCAGGCCCCTAACCATACAAGTGGCCCTCCTCTGAACCCTCTCGATGTTGTCCACATCCTTCTTGAAGTGCGGCACCCAGAACTGGATGCAGTACTCCAACTGGTCAGGGCTGCATAGAGGGGATGTATCACCTCTCTGGACATGCATCTGCTAATGCATGATAAAGTTGGTCTAATAAAAGATATCACACCTACCTAAAGAGCTCGGCCTGCCTATGTCCTTAGACGAACACGGCTACAACCAACATCCCTCCAGCACAGAATCACATTTCAATTATAGAGAAGCAAGGCTGGAAGGGACCTCCAGAGGTCGTCTAGTCCAACCCCCTGCCTGAGGCAAGATTATCCTTAACAAAACCATCCTATACAAACCCATTGTCTAACCTCTTAGTAAAACTAGACAGACAACCCTGACACAACCACAAGACATAGCACCTGAACCTGCCACTGGTAAAGCAGGTGGATCACGGCAGCCAGTGTCCTGCTGTTGCAGATATTGTTCATATATGCTCAAGAGATCCCAGGTAGAGGGCCATGCCCCCCACTACAGAGGAAGGCAGAAACCTCTACAGTCTTTACCAGTCTGACCATGGGGTAAAATTCCTTCATGACCCCAAATATGGAAATCAGTCTGACCCTGAGTGGAGGGGCAAAAGCCTGTAGCCATGAAGTTTTATGTTAAAGCCCCAGCAGGAATATTGGCACACCCCAGTCAAAATCCCCAGCCTTGCCTGCACGCAACACCCAGTGCTTCTGGGGAAGACTTAAAAAACCCTCTGGCACAGGTAGCAGCAGGAAGGGAAAAGAAATTCTCTCCCAGTCCCATGTAACAACCAGCAAAGCCCAGAAGCTTAGAAAATACTTGTAGTAGAGCACAGGCATAGTTACACCTAAATCATCCCTGACCGATGCCTATCCAACCTCTTCTTGAACACCTCCAATGATGGGGAGTCCACAACTTCCCTAGGCATCTATTCCACTGCCTCCCTATTCTGACAGCAAAGAAATTTCCTGATATCCAATCTAAATCAATTTTGCTGCAATTTCCCATGGACGTGTGCCAAGGAGGGGTGAGGGATATAGCCTACTTCGGTGGGTCATCTGTTTCCTGCTGCTCTCAGTTATTCATGGTTCCTCATTGTAAGCCGCGCTTCAGCTTTGGCTGCCCAATCTTTTGCTGCCTGGCTCTGGAATAGGCCATGAAGCATGCATTGTAATCCAGCTCCCCCTTGTGAGGACAGCTGCAGAATTAGATGCAGCTGCATGCAGTTCCAGCAGCACAGGAAGACGGAAGACAAAATGCCATATCCTGGGTGACGACTGGCAAAAATGCTGCATTTTACATGTTAGAAAATTGCCAAAGTCTATAAATGCAGAGCCGTGGCATCTCCAGAGGCCTGGTGGAGAGGAAGGGGACAATTCACACCTCTGTGGCTGGGGTAACAGGCACTTCTTGCAGATGCAGGCAGGCAAACCTGCCCTGGTTCACACTGTTTACCTTTTTGAAGTTATTTCCACAGCCTTTTCTTACATTAGGAAAGTTCAGATTTTGTGTCTCACTTCTATAAAAGAAAGAGTTTGGCAACAAATCCTAAGATTTAGGAATCATGGAGAAAATGGGCCCTTGTTAACAGGGTACTTGAATGTAGGTTGTCTTTGCTGTCAGGAAGGAAAGTAATTTATTCTGACATAATAGCTTGAACTCCTATATCTGCTGATAATTCAGACAATTCTTCAGAGGTACAGAAAGGAAGCATCTAAATGTTCTAATTGCTGTAGCAGATACTGATGAAATAAAAGCCATAAATAGCCCTTATTACCAGTTGAAAATTAATAATAGAAGTTATGAGGTCGAAAGTAGGATTCTCATTGGCTGTTGAAAAATTACACACTTGTTCCCAGACCTCAGGCTTTATACCAACTCATTAGTGTTTCATATTCTTTTTCTTTTTAACCAAAACTCAGGAGCTCTGACACTGCTACAGGTTCAAATAGTGTTTTACTCATTACCACACTAATTCTAATATTCTGCTATTAATTAAATAGCTAAATCCAATGGTATTCATTTCTCCTGACACCTATTCTGTTGAAACTGAAATGAAAGTTAACATCAGGAGGGCGGGAGTTGTTTTAAGTCTAATTAAAGTGCTAGCCCTGCAAATAGGGATAGCAGAGGGTAAAATGTGAGAGTGCACAGTAAAATCTAAACAAGAAAAACACAGCATGATGTGTTTTTGACTGCTGTAGGGAGCCTACAACGTGAGTTGCAGTGGCTAGGAAAGCAGCGTAGACCTTATTCTTGCATTCTCCAAAGCCAGGGGCTGCTGTGTGCAGGGCTGGCACCCTGCTGCACCTATGGCTCTTCCAACATATGGCAGCTGCTAGCAGTCCCAAGCAACCCCAACCACAGCTGAGTGTACAGGGGTAATGGCAGGATATCCCAGTGGTGTCATCTTTTCTCCAGGCACCTTAGACATCAGGAGAGTGCTTGGAGGAGCCCATGCTGGCTCCTTCCAGGTGGAGATTCTCTTGCATTTGTGTGATGCATTGGAGACATGGATGCCGGCTCACGGCTGGGCTCCTCTGGGGCTGCAGCATAGAGGGGCTGTGCCACAACCAACGGCCAAGCTCACCGTGTTCCCTAGCTTCTTCAGATCAATTATGTTTCAATACTGCTATTTTACATTAGGATTCATAATACTTTGCACCATTCACACCTTGAGCTCAAAGTGCTTTGCAAGGGTGACCAAGCATTATGCCCCCGCTTTAATTGAAGGGCAGAGCATCAGTGGTGCTGAAGCAGCTAGTAAGGCTCAGTATATAGGAACTGACTTTCAACCCAGCTCAGCTCACTGGGTGCTGAGCACTTTGACAGTCTAGCTTTTGTTCAGTTTTGAAGGGGGAGCGTTTGAAAGCATGCTACTGATTTGTGGGTGATGATGAGCAGTTTTAAGAACCAGGCCATGAGCTCTTGAAATTCGGCTCACGATGACGCTAGTCAGCATCTCCTCCCAGCTGCTACTCTGTACTTACAGCTCTCCCTCAAGTCCATGGGATTTGCTTGTACCATGCCATTACCTGCACACCATAGTTCGGAGCTAATCATGTCATACATATGGGCATTTGTTTAGTAATAAATTATAATCATGGCCTTTGGCTATGCTAGTAGAGGGAACAGCTTCTATTTCTTTGTTTAAGAGCTGTTGCTTTTGTGACATTTAATTGCTTTGACCTGCAGTTTTGCTTAAAGGTGTATGATAAAGAAGCAGATATTGTATTAAACAAGAGCATCTACTGAGTGAGGGCAACTTCTGTCATAAACTGTGTAGGTAAAATGGTAGCAGCTACCTAAAAACTATTACTAACTGAGGGCTGCATGTGTACACAGGTGTGTGGCCTACCCCAAGTCAGTTTTTGTACCATTTTGTTTAGGAGTAAGGGCAAAGGCCAGCTGGCCTGGGACCCTACAAAATACTTACACAATGTGGTCTTGATCCTCAAAGGCTTGTGCAGGGACAGAGAGAGATGTAACTCAAAGCCACATGTGTGCTGTCTTTATTACTGACAATACTAGGAGCCTGTTGCTCTCCCATAAAGTCAGAGAGGCTTGCAAGCCGCTCTGACTTGTCCACAGGTATCCAGGACTGCAAAGACCTCCCAAGAACGACAGGTATCCAGGACTGCAAAGACCTAGTCAAGAAGAGATGGAGCAGTGTATTATGGCCACATCTCCTCCCTTCCCTTTCCTTACAAGTCCTGGCATGCTTCTTGTGCTGAAGGCTTGGAGCTGGGGGAGGGTGCAGATCCATTACTTTTTGCTGGCCAGAGGACCTCCTTACAATGGAGATATGCTTAGGACAGTATGCATTGCCTTTATGTTGCAGTGCGAAAGAGCACTGAGGCATCGTCTTGTCCATTCATTTTGACTCTGGAAGATGCTCAGATTTTTATTTCCCATTTTTGCTCTTTCCCCCATTGTTCATGAATTTTAAGCACTGTCTGCATCTGAAACCAGGTTATATCATTGGGTAGTGGAGACTGGTGAACTGTGCTACAAAAGGCGAGGGTTTTGTAGATAGAAAACAGGCCTCTTGGTACTGTAAAATTTCCACATTTTCCCAAACACAGAGTTTATACAACAGTATGTAGAAGTTAACATATTTTAAACATTTTTCTTCACAAACTATTGTTCCATTAATGAATTTCTCTCTCTCTCTTGTTTTGACAGAGCTTCACAAGCCTTAACTATTTTCATTATTACCTTATTTGCTTTCTACTTGCATGTACCCAGCCTTTTCCTGTTGGGAGCAAACAAACATTTCCTTGACAGGCAGAATAGTCAGAGCACTTAGAAAAATGAAGTAGCTGGTGCACAGTGAGATGTGGAGCAAACCAGAAGTGATGGAAAAAGCTATACAGATCCAGTATTTTGGTTTGAAGCTCTCTAGGGAAGGGATTGCCACTAATTATTTGTTTGTATAATGTCTAAAACACCTGAGACCAACCCAACTGTGACCTGTAGGTCAAAGGTGCTTTCAACCTAATGCCTTCTTGGCCTAGTGTGCTTAAGGCATGCCAGCTTCTGTAGCCCATGGCATGTAATCAACTGAGACAGTTATCAACACAGCCTTTGATTCCTAAATGACCAGGTGCCAATCTACATGCTTCTTGAGCCATAATGATGCACTTTAATCACTCTGCCACCACACCACTCTGGGTAGTAAGTATTACTACAGTAATGGTAATAGTAAGACAAGCTAAAACACTTAACCGACTACCTGAAATTACTGGGTTTGACTGCTGTCTTGCTCTTTATGAAGTCATTTATACCTGTGCAATGTTGCACTATTCCCCCTTTGCACTGCTGTGAATGTAGAAGATGGAGATCAGTGGAGAATCATAGCCTCTGAGGGCTCATCTACATGTTGCCCTACGGTGAGATAGCAACGGGTGCGCTATGGTGACATAGTGATCATGTGTGTCTACAGTGTGCTCAGCGTGTTTCCCAGGTATAGTGCACCGCTAGTGGCAAAATCTACCCGTGCGCCACACATGCGGCTCAGTAACCACCTGTACTACACTGTGCTTTAGTATTGCCAAAAAGAAGTACTAAACCACGGCACTGTAGCAACGTCACCGTACGACAATGTGTAGACATGTCCTGAGAGTCTGAAAAAGTGTGAAAAGAATCTCACAGGATCAGATATTACTGTAGTCCTGCTTTCAGTCCTGTAGGACAGGCTATGAGAACAACCTGTCAGAAATTACTGTGGCATTACCCAGAATTACGAAGAGTAAAAGGCAAGCCAAGTTAACAGTTGTTACACTTGAAAAATATTCAGATAGTCAATAAAAAGAGGAATTTGAATTTTGGATGGTCCTTTATTTTAAGTGCATAATTTCACCCACTTCTTGTTGTCCGTTTTTGTGGAGCCATATCTTTTTTTTTTTTAGCTATGCTTTTGGTAGGACTGACACCTTTTATATCATGATATTAATGGATATAAATATTTTTTTTATCAACAGCACCAATTGGTACAGGTCAGATCTGTATTAACAGCTGGCTTTTCACCCTCTTTGCTAAGCTTTCTGTCTTTATCAATTAGTATCCCTACTAGAAAGGTAACCATAGAGTTGATGGCAGTTCTGGGATAGCTGAACAGAAGTGAAGTAGGACCACTACAAATTCATTGCTAGAGAAGGATCTTGTGGATATGGGACAATTATCTGTTGCATTTACTCATGAAACACCCACCACAGTCATCGCACAATTCAATAGGACTTGAGAGCGCTCCCAGTCAGAATGCCTGCCACAGCATTTAGAGCCATATACATCACTACTTGGGATACCTCCATCCCAGCTGTGCCTCTGGACTGAAATCCTGCTCATGCTACTCTCTCAAACCTTGATCTTGCAAAGCCTTAGGCATGTGCTAACTTAATACACTGCAGCTGGTGTTATTGAAATGGGTATTGTAAGTCTTTGCAGGATTGGGACCTAAAGTATATTAAATTATCTAACCATTATAGGGCATTTGTTATACACATGTTCCAAGTGTGTGGGGAGGCATTTATACATGTGCTCCAGGGGAGGGGCACCAGGAGCATCTTATGTATTAGTGTCCCTGAGCTGAAAAATGGCAATGGGGGCCCTTTAATTAAAGCTCATTGATACATGAGATGCTGCGGTCTGCCGTAATTACAGTGCATCGGAGCAGCCTCCCTGCTCGTGTATAGGTGCCGTATATGTTGATTTCCATTTCTGAAATACTAGAGCAGTAATTAACCCTCACAATGGTAAGTAGTGCAGAAAAGGGAAGGTGAGCACACAACGTGCATTACTTAAGAGAACTGATGACTGGAAGGCCCCTGGTAGATGATACACATCTTGCATAGCTACCTGGGGACATGTTAATGCAAAAGGAATACGCCACAAAGTTATTACACAAAATACAGGCAGTAACTTTGTGTCTGGCTCCCATCGCACCTTAAATGGTGCATGTGGCCGGGCTGGAACAAAGGTACACAACTCCCCAGGCCATGAGTATGCACCATCGCTTACTCAGCTCTCCCACTATGTGCAGTGTAGTTCAGGGTTTCAGAAACCCACTGGTTTTCTTTTCTAAACCAAGTTTACAGTTTGTTAAGAACACATATGCAGGCACCAGAACATGGTGTTGCTGAAGAGTCTCTGCTTGTGGGCTGGAACGTGAATTAAATGTGCAGCAGGGATAGATAAAGGCTTGTTTCTGGGAATGTACAGCAGAATGTCAGTGGGAGTTTATCAACTGCAGACACACCGAGTGGGAAGAGAACATCTGAGTCTTTTTTTTTTCTTGCACCAAAATCCACAAACAATTTAGCACTTCTCGAAGTGGTGCCTATCTAGGAAGTGTCCTTATTGAAGAGTGATAGGCCAGCTTCAGAACCCAAGCTGGAGGGCTCAGGCAGTTGGCTGCTCTCCAAAACCTCTCTCTCTTAAAGGGAAAACTTCTGTCTACTCATTCGCTCAGATATGCACACCTCAGACAGAAGGCATCCTGGCATACCTCAAAGGATAACCTCATGTTAGACAACTAGATTCTGAAATTCCTCGTAGGTAGTGTAAACTCATGTTTGAAATAACTTTTAAAGAGCAGGCCCGAGATCTACTAAAGCACTTCAGTCTTACAGACATGAAATGTGATTGTTTTGGGGTAATGGAGAAGATGCCAAGAGAGCATCAAGGCACTTTTTACTGAAGTCCCCATTGAATAATGTGAAAAGGGAGGGAAAGTTGGAGTCAGTTTACTGTGAACTTCACAAACAACATTTGGATGCTTTGAAAGAGTTGCAAAATCACTTTTAGGGTGCAGACTTCCTTTTCCCATAGTTTACAATGCTTTTTAGTCATAGAACATCAAGTGTACAAGTGCCTGAAGTGACTCCATTACAGGGATATTTTCCTAGCTAAAGGGGAGGCTGCAGTCAGGTAAAACTGTCTCCTTCCCAGTAGCTAGACTGGCACACTGTGAATAGGTTATCTCTGCATAATGATATGTGTTACCCACAGGGTCTGAACCTGGGATCTTTAAACTGAAAATCTACAACTTCAGACAAGAAAGAGTGCACCGTTTTATCAGAGAGGACAATGAATCACTGAGTGCAGTGGATTCTTCCTCACTTGCAACCCTTACATCAGAAAGGACAGCTTCCCGAAAAGGTATACCCGGACTCAGAATAGGAAGAATCTGATGAAATTATCTGGGCTGTGTTAAGCAGGAATTCAGGCTAGATGATCACATTGGCACTTTCTGAATCTGTGGCACAAGCATCTTCTGTGACAACTAAAAGACACAATCTATTAGCTGGAAGTCGTGGCAGGTAGCTGTCCTCCATGGATCAGTCAGTAGAGGGAAAATGTGTAACACTACACAAGTTTGCTATACATGGTAATTATATTGTTTCTATGGTTTCTTTTCTTTTCTGCTGCATTTTTCACCCAGTTGCTTTTTTTTCCCTGGATGTCATCTCTACTCTTTTATCATGTTTTATTTTGTTGGAGCACACGCCCAACAGTACTCATATACTCTACGCAAACTTTAGACCCACAATGTTCAAAATCCATCTCTAGTCACAAACATTAACAGCAGTGTTTCACAGTAGGACAGGAATAAAGGACAGACAATGAAAACTGAAGTCAGATTGAGAAGCAGGCCAGTTGCAGAAGTGAGGATTGTTTTAAAAAAGCCCTGCAACATCAGTGACAATCTAAGACATCCCTCAAAATACACTTGAAACAAGGATCAAGAACAAAAGCGGGAGTTACATGTAAGAAGTGCCTCAGGAAGGCTAACATGTTTATCAACAAACTCAGCCAGATAGTCGTGTTTGTAGCAGAATCAAGAAAAAATGAAATTCTAGCTAAAGGACACTGATTAAGAAAGTTCCTCATGATGGCGTGAGTGCTTTAACCTTCCCTATCAGCTGAAGCGGGAGGTTTAATATCATATCAGGGCTGTTTTCCCCAACACATTCTTCCTTTTAATCTTCCACCTCAAGATGTGACTTTTTTCTCATCAAATAAGCTCTAATGATGGCTGTATCTGGTCCTGTCTTTGAGGTCTTTGCATCTTATCCCTACCCTAACCAAAAACTTGACAGCTGTTAGCATTAGGCCACTGGTTTGTTGAAACCAGTGCTAGCTACACTGACTTATACTGTCTCATTGCTCCCTTATAACTCCCTTGTCTGCCGGCCTCCATCTGTTGTCTGTTTCTGCATTACTTAGATTGCAAATTCTTTGGAGTAAGGACCATCTTTTCTTGTTCTGTGTTTATACAATACTTAGCACAATAGGGTCCATTCCTGTGACTAAGGCTACTCTTTTCTCCTAGAGCTCAAGCACTAGGAATGAATGCGTACATCTGGCATACATCTTCAAACAACTGTGGGCTTGGATGACATTTGAACAAAGCGTTCAATACATTAGTAACAGCTCACAGTTTTCCTCTCTAGAACACTTTTTCACTGAAATGGTATCTTATCCGGTAGTGCAATATATACATTGTGCTGTTTTTTCCCCCAGGCACAGCAAGAGGCTCAAACTACATCACCATCACTCCAGTCTGAAGAACTGAAGCCAGAGGAAGCCTCCTTAATGTATCTGTGCCATCTCTGGACTGCAGACAGGGTAGAAACAGGGACTGCAGAGATGCCCCTGGCAGCCATGGTAATGTAACCTTCAGGCTTATACATCAGCTTGTCTATTTTTTAGTACAAATAAAGAGAAAAGCAGTGGGAAGGAGGCACGTATTTTAGTTGAGTCCTCTGTGTCTACACAGTCTGAGTGCAGGGGCACGTTAACATAATTAGAATTGCGAACACTGCCGAAGTGTGTGGCAGTTACCAGAAATGCTCCAGAAGTGGGGAACAGTTTATGAATGGACTGTTGGAGACAATCCTCTGGACACAGCGGCTAAATGATGAAAGACTCAAGTTCATCTTCTGTGAGAGCTGTGCCCCTGAACTTGTGCCCTTTTGGATACAGCTTCCCTGTCTTGCTGGATGGTGGGGAGACGGGCTGACTACTGTTGGCCCAGAGGAGCTTTGGGCTGTGAAGGGATTTTGATGAAGTTGCCGGGGAGATTTAAGAGTGCTGTTCTCATCTGCTCCATGTAGTCTGTGGGACATGTGTGGGCTTGTGGTGCCAGTGACTCTCCAGCAAGTGTAAATAGCTCATCTGATTGTAGAACAACATTGCTATGCCAGCAGGTTGAAGTAGGTCCTCCATTTCCCATAGAATTCCTTCAAAATCACCTGGCATGATGTTAAGCATGTCCCACCCCATCCACACTGATAGTTAAGTCACATTTAACATCGTATTAATTAAATGTGGTTCTTCAGGGTCAGGTTCTAGCCGGGATTAATTTCAGCAAAGACAAACCAGGTGCTGGCCAACTCCATGGGCCTCTGTTTTATTGCTGGCAGCTCTTCCTTGAGAGGCACTTTGCTCCACAGTGCCTGTGCACAGACATGCAGAATGGGATGCTGAGACATGAACAGTGACCAGACGCTCCACAACAGCTCCTGTGAACCCAGCCTTGGCCCTGATTCAGCAAACTGCTTAAGCATATCCCTGTCTCCTAGCATGCAAGTTATCCTGTTAAGGTTAATAAGCCAACATATGTGCCTAGGTGCTATGCAGCAAAGCCTTGCAGGATGGGGAAGGAGTAAGCTTCTATGCCATAGCCGAAAAGCTAGGAGCAACATGGAAGAGGATGGTTGTCCATGACATCCATTCATAGGAGGTCCAGCTGGAGCTGGTGTTACTGCCCTTCATATTTATGAGTACAAAAATTAATTAAATAATCAAAATAAATAATGAGAGCCTTGAGAAAGTCACTCGCTCAACCTTCGTCTGCACCAGAGAACTTAGCTGTGGAAATTGGGTAAAAAGCAGGGCCTTACTGAAAGCTAGGTGCTGAGTCTGAGCAGAGCACTCCGGCAGAAATAGAAATTACCACATAAATAACAAAGTTTGAAGAAATCAAATCCAAGCAGTACTGTGGAAATCATGGACTGAAGCCGTGATTACTGTCAATAAATGGTTTAAATTGTGTATGCTGCGTGGGCTTCACTCTAAGCTGTAATGAAATATCAGATCAGAAGTGTGGCAGGGGCCTGATCCTGCAGTTCGTATATAGGCAAGCAAGTTGACCCCTGAAAACAGCCTTCCCATGGAAAATAATATGAGCTGTGTCTGATTACAGACTGCAGGACTGGGCTCTAATATTAATAGTCGGTAGTCTGCTTATTGTGCTAAGCATTTGCTATGACCTTTTGGACCTTCTTTGTCATTCATGCTTGATATAAACTAAAACTACCCAAAAAGTGGGGGATTTTAAAAATCCCATACATTCTGCCTGTAATTATCCTGGTGGCATGATGTGACCTGCTGATTCAATCCTTATTGAGATGAATATGAGCAGTTAGTAGAGCAAGGTTCAGTGAATACATTAAATCCTGAGGCCCCAATCAATCACCCATTTCCTTCTGGCAGCGTCTGGGATGTCTGCAAAGTGGGAAGTATCATAGGTGATTACAGGAGCCTTCAATGCAACAAGTCACAGAGCACTTGCATATAAAGGCTGTGTTAACAACCCCTGGCACTTACAAAGATTGAATTCTGTTTTTCACTGTTGTCGGGAAGCAAAAGAAATTGGCAGAGTGTTTCATTTTAGCAGGCTGTTCTCTGCAGTGGCGGTAGGTTTGCTAGGCAATGGGCATTTTGCTGTTGCTGGCTTGGGTCGCTTTGCTTAGTGGCTAACAAAAAGGGACCCCATCCTGCCCAGCAGTGTTACATCCCACTGCATCCATTCATTGGCAGTAGGCGAGGGTGCTGTGTCCAGGACATTTCTGAAGGCAGACAGGGAGCAGCTGTTGTCCTTGCAAAGAGAGAGTAAACCATGGCAGTTGGGAGGGAACAGAAAGGAAAGGGCTGCTCCTCATAATGCAAATTGAAAATTCATGCTGCCACCTGGCCTAGAGAATAGGTCACCCAGCTCCTGTAGCAATTCTGCCTCCCCAGTGTCTGCTCTGTCATGTAGAAAGAGTTTTCTTGAAACAAAAAGACATTGGTTCCACCAGTTTTGCTGCACTGTCATGACTGATGCTGCAGAGGAGCGCACAATAACCTATGAACGACAGTCCATTAGCTGCAGTCCTTCCCATCTCGCTTCCACCATCTCATTCATTTTTCATGTTCTCTTCTTCCTCTGCAGTTGACTGAGTATCCAGAGTTTGCACGGTCTCTCTCCCTCACACCGCTGTCCTTTCTATACCAGTGCCTGAAATTGTGCTAACACCATAATCTGTGAACACCCTTGGGTCCCGTGAAACCCCAAAATATCATTGGAGAAGCTTGGGGCTACATCCATGGATGTAGATAGATCTCTATAAGGTCTGTCAGTCTTTTCGTCGCCATAGGATTTCTGACAGTGGAAAGCTGATGAAGCCAGCAAAGCTAGGAAAGGATCCAGTGGCTGGATGCTGGAGAAATAGGAAAAAAGCACAACTTTTTTTTATAACAGGGACAGTAGTTAAGCATTGGGCAGCCTTGTCCTAGGGATGTGATGCTTTGACAGTGTACATCACAACCTGTTTTACTCGTATCTTTCTAAAAAAACAGGCTGTGGGTTCAGCAGAAGTTATGAGCTTATGACAAGAACTGCTGGATAAAACTCCCCAGTATAAGTGCCTGGCTGCACAAAGCAGCTTGCGGGGTTTAGAGGCCAAACTCCCCTTGGTGTAAACAGGTACAACTCTGTACAAGCCCCTTACAGAAGAGCAGAATTTGTCTTTTGTGATTCCACTAACTGGGTAGAGTTTGATTTGAACCATGGGATTTGAACTCACAAGCTCTTGGCTTGGCTCTCAACGCACCTTCACCTGAGCTGACAGGAATTTTGATAAGCATGCAAGCAGTTCTTTCCTATTTTTAGGAGGAAAATAATCCCTACTTCCTGTATTTAGTGAGTAGGAGAAAGATGCTCCAAAGCACACTACTTTCTTTAGCAGTATTTACAGTTTTTAAGGTGATTGCTCTCTCAGTTTTCAGAGACTGTAATTTATAAAGCTGCAATGAGGCTACCTTTTTTTCCTGGGTAACATTTTATCTGACTGTACTATGCTAATATGATCAGTCTTGTGCTGTGCATCTCGTCCCCATCTCTTCTTATCCATAAATTATTCAAGACTATTATAGCTAAAATTGTGAGTGGATGATTTCTTTTCTTCTGAAATGCCAAGAAGAGTTTAGCTTTGAAGTGAGGTGAAGACACATGTTATGAGATGATACGCTATCTCACTGAGGAATCGGCGACCTGTTGCAAGACAGAAGGCTATCTCCTAGTGGAACTGGGAATCATGGATAGAAAAAGCTTTTCTTAATTGAAAAAAAAAAAAAGATTAAGAGGAGAAATGAATATAAGATACCAACATCTACATCAGCCCATTTCAGATATACTAAAATGTTATGAAAGTTTAGAGACAAGCCAGGCTTCTTCCTCTTACTGTGTAACCCTCAGCCCTATTGACGTGTCCCCATACAGACCCAGCCCAAACTGGACCCAGACTGCTGTCCTTCAAGTCATTATGGAGGAGGAATTTACCCCCAGTATTTGGGCAAACAGAGGTAAAAGTCTTGTTTGGCCAAAAGTAACTAATTTACTCTCCCAGGATGCAAACAATTCAGGTAATTGATTACCCTCTTTTGTATATGCAAATCAACCTTTGAAATCATATGTTTTAAGCTGAACAAGTACAATAGATGCAGTGGGAACAAAATGGTGACCAGGCTCTTTCAAAAACTACATTTCCCAGCAGTGCACATGCCTGCAGTCAGAGGTCAGCCCTTTTCACAGGTGTAGGAGCTCAGCCCTTTGCCTGTAATACTAGACCTTTGCTTGAGAAGGAACTTTAAGGCAGTGACTGCTGGGCTTCCCGTGGCAGAGTCAAACTCCTGACTTGCTTCTGTGTCAGTAGAACAAGGTATGCTTTTTTGGATTATTAATGCTCTATGCGGTGTATCTCCATACAATATGTAATTAGATTCCAGAATATTTTACTGTCCTCAGGGAGAGTTGCATAAATAATTTATCTGAGCATCAAAACTCTGTGGAAGGACAGATCTGAGAGTAGGGAGAGAAGAATATTTTATCTGTTTCTGAGTCAGATCGTCTTATTTTGCAGAAATACCCCAATTACAACAGACTACATACATATGAGTGCGTGTCAGCACATTCCTGGATGGCAAAAGCCAGCAGTTCCCTCCTCTTACAAATAGGACTCATACACCAAGCAGACTGCATCCCACCCATGTGTGCAGCCCCACCTTGGTGTTCCCCAGACCAACTGAAGGTTTGTTCTGGCTGAAGAAGTTTTAAACATGCTTATTCGTCTCAAAAGTTTTCAAAAACTCCATGGAAACCTGGCTTTCATTTTTATGAATCTTGCCTGAACAGCAACTAATATAGCACAACACCAATATATTAATAATTCACCCAGCATCAAAGTAAATGCATAGACTTAAATTAGGAAAAGGTGAAAACTGCATCAATCCAGTCCTTATACATACTAGAGCTTACTTAGGCAGTTACTCTTGCATTTAAAAAATGAAAATCATTGTTCTACAGGTAGCTTTGTGTGGCCCTGCAAGCTCTTATTACCACTGTGCCATTTGGGTTTTATTTTATTGTTACCACTTTCTCAGATATGCGAGCACTTTGGGGAGCTCTTCTCCCACTGAACCATGGATTATTTCCTTTCTGACCTGCTGATAATGTTAATGGCAGTCAGATGCACCAAGAGAAGGAAACACCTGTGTGTAGACCACCTCATGCTTACATTGCCAGAGCTGCCAGGAGCAATGATCATGGGCTAGGGACTCTTGTACAGCATGCAAATAAGAACAAAGGGAGTCCACTGGAAGAAGAGGCGCTTTGTGGGATGCACAAGGAGCTCCTTCCAGCTGTGAGGGACAGCCTGGGGACAAGGCACAGAGGTACTTGTCTGAAAACTGAACGAGGACGTGCTGGAGACTGGCAGTCTTGGTCAGGGAGATGTCGATAATGTGGGAGAAATTACAGTAGCATGGGGTTGGACTGGGATGGCAGTGGAAGTAAAGAAAAGTACTTTGCGTTTGATTTGTGAAAGGACGGAGAGCCTGTTGAGGGGTGACATGGGGCAAGTGGGGAGCTAGGAAACCATTCTGGCAGCAGCACTCTGAATAGATGTCAGTTTGCATTTGTCAAGGCCAGGAAATAGAAGCCTTCTTCATGTTGACAATTGTGTTCAATTAAATCTAATGGCAACACAATTGGCTCAAGTCTGTGTCTTTTGAAACATGCTCTCAATAATACTGTCCATCCCCAAATTCAGTGGCGTCCTCTTGGACCCATTAGTTCAGATCTGTGAGACATGAGTGAGCTCTTTCAGTGATTGCCTCAGCCAGGTTGATATTTTGACCCCCTCATTTCAAAGTTGGACGGTATTTGGGTCCAGACATTGTTTAATCAGACATTTAGTCCCACTTGTGTAAGATCAGAAGCAAAACAAAAACTGCATGAAAATGCTGATGCTAGCAAAAATCCTGACAAGTTTCACAAAGTCATATTTGCAGGAAGTTTCTTCCTTTTACTTTGTTTCATGCAATTGTGAATGAAATTAATCCTGTGGTGACATATAATTTGTCCTCATTAGCAGGAAACAGAATTTACTTGTGCTCAGAAGCTATTTGTTAGTCTAACAGACCAGCTTAAAATTTCAGCAACTACTGATTGAGCATTGTTGATTTGACAGCAAAAGTAACCATAACTTACACTTAATGAATGCTTTCATGCGGCATGCGTGGTCCTCCAAGAGTCCTTATTTCAAACTATTTAATGCTGTACTGAACAGTTGAGTTTGATAAAGGCTGAAACAGTCAGAATGATGCTTTCATTTGAATTTTAATTTTTAAAGGGGGGGAGAGCAGATGCTATTGTTCCATAGAAAGAACAGCCCAGCATGCCCTGCTACCCTAAAAAGTGACCCAAAGCAGTGTGGCGCAGGGCCAGGCTGCCTGACTTCTTCCTTCACCAGCTTCTCTCTACCCAATTTCTTTCTGGCACTTCAAAAAAAATATGTAGCAGCTGTGTCCCACATCAGTCACCTGAATCTTGAGATCAAGGGATTTATTTCAAGTTGCAGATGGTTATTGGCCAACAGTTCAGGTGAGACAGATCAGGGTTTTATTCTTGGTGCCGAAGCCGTCAATTCAGCGGTAGGCTAATTCAGAGTAGAGGGTTGTCTCTACTGCCTGTGTCCTAACAGGGAGGGCTGGCCTCAGGCCTCTATGCAGAGCACCCTGTTACATGTTGTCTCCAGCGTTTCCACAGGCTCATCCTAACCCTAGCTCCTGGCAATTCATGTGTGCACATAGCTTGCTTTCAGCTTATGATTAGACATATAGGCATTGAATAAAAGCTGATGTATCTTATCATTTGCCCAGGATGACTAGTGTGATGGGGGCTGTCCTTGCAAATACTTTCTGTTGCCTTTTCTTAAATATTTTTACTTCACCTAAATCATCTCTTGCTTTTGATGATTCCACACAGTTTATTTTAATTCAGAAATAAGAGCACACTGAGCTACAGTAAGATAAATAAAGGTCTGCGCAGCTGGGACTCTTGTTATAATAAAATTAATAATGTGTAGATATCTACAACTGGTTGCTTTACAAGATGTGTGGTATAGTATTATAAAATGGCTTGAATTAGAACTGTGTTCTGTTTTCTTGCTGAAGATTACAACCTTTGGCGATGTGATACAGCCTTCTGCATTAAACGATCAGCCTATATGGAGCTAATATGTGGCAGTAGCAGGTGAAGGAGTGGCACTGGAAGTTGATGTAATGTAACTGGCAATCTAGGCGGGAAGTAGGACAAGTGTCTTTACAAAGCCGATTGCCTATCAGGAGTCTTGCACTAATATTAAGAGAGGGCCTGAGCACTAGTATTGGATGATGATGCATCATTCCAGAGCTGCCTCCGGATGTACTTTTCCAGTTGCTGGTCCTGCTACTAACTATATTGAAAGTCGTGTCAGGATTACTAACATAGGTCTTCAGCATTTGCACCTGCCACACATGGAAAACATGGGAAATAGGATAATGGGATTACATTTCTAGATTTCTTATTTTATTTGGTGGGGGGGGAGGGAATCTAAACGGAATATTTTGGATTTTAGAAGTCAACTGAGATACTAAATTCTTGTACTGAATTGCAGCTCTCTGTTTTGCAGCATTACCTCATGGGGTTGGAGGGTTGATGAACCTAAGATGCATTCTTAGCTATGGATCTGTGTCCTTTTCTTGACTCCATCACCCAGATGCATGATGGTCTCCTCTCTGAGCTGTATGATATATCATGGGAGCCCTTTAGACTAAAAGCTCCTCAGTGGATTTTCCCCCCCAACTTCCCTCAGCCTTTTCATTCTATGTAATATAATGATATTTTTGATCTTTCTGCTTGATGCAAAAAAGTCAAATATTGGCATTTCCTATGGGACAGAAATTCTGATTTATTTCTCCTCCCTTCTTTTCTCCCCCCCCCGCCCTTGTCTCCTCCCTCCTACTACCATGTGTATAGTGTAAGCCTTGGTTGTTGGTGAAGCATCAAGTAACGCACATTAAAACTCGGATGTCACTTTTTTTTCTGTGTTTTATATAATTTTAAACAAGCTGTACCTGAACGTGTTTGTGAAGAGCTGGTTAGTGTTAAAAACTGACAATGATGCACCATTTTCTAAGTGTCTCACTATACCTGCAAAAATCTGCTGATATGATGATGGAGCAGCTCTTTGCATCCAGGCTTTTGAGCTTCAGGGTGGTTGAACAACCTGTGATATCATATGTAGGTCTAGCAAGTAGCCAGATACTGCAGGGAAGGGAGACATTTATGTAAAGTGGGCAGGTGGAACCTGAGAAAAAATGCCGATATCTCAGGACTTCACCTGGATGTGGGTAAATGCTTTAGAGAACTGCTATTCTGTGTATTGTCGCCTCCCCACCCCCCGCCCCAGGCATCCAACTACTGGGGAATGGGGCCATGCAGAATGCCTGGAAAACTCCTTTCTCACCCAGTCCAAGCTACAGCTGCTGGGAGCAAAACCTTTCACAGTTCACCTGGGCCCAGGCTAAAGCAACCTTGGAAATGAGCAAGGGCGGCAAGAAGGGCTGAACTGGAGGAGTTGGCCCATCACCTGCAACACTGCTGACCTCTGTCAGTTAGATGATCACAACTGGTCTACCATTACTCATATGAAGTGCTCTTTTCTGCTTGTTTTAAAAATAAGTCAGAATCACAGCTCAGATAACAAGTGACTTGTCTGGGAGGTGCCAGGGGTCTAGTGTCAAAAGCAAACCAAAATTCTCTGCTGAATTTCTGCCTCTAGGGAAAAAAAAGAAGCAAACTTGATGCCGATCCAAGAAATCATTAAATGAGTTGTAGGCGTCACTTGGAGAGAGGCACTTGTGAGATCGGTGCCTTGTGGACATGAGTTAATGCTTTTGCAGAGCTCAGGAGCCTGATAGCTACAGCAGCCCCTGTGTTTCCTACAAACAGTCTTGTTTGCGGGTCTGGGTCAGCTTCAGCTGTGCTTGCTTATATAACTTAGGGTCTTTCTTCTGAATTGATTCTCTTCATCTTGGGGTGTGGTGAGGGCGGTACTACTTGTGCAGGAATTGAGTACCAGTGAGAGAGCTGTGCTAGTCTGTGTGAGGGTAAGCAGGGTGTTAAAGGGCAATATAACCCTCCTAGAATAGCTGATCAGATGGGGATGTAGCAGGTGGAGGTGAGAAGGTCTTGGTGCCAATTGTGTACCCTGGATACACACAGTCTACAATCACCTGTCTGGAAGAGCTCTGTGCACCATAGCTGGTTTGTTGGGGGGGCAATTCAAGTTGGGGTTGCGAGGGACAATATTTGGGCAAAGATTGTTAAATGTACATTGTCTGTCGCATGAGTAAGATGTAAAAGTGCATATAAGTGGGGAGAAGAATGTTGTTCTGATAGTCATGTCAACCAAGTTGGGAGGGAGGTCTGAATGTGCGTGCACACGCACACTTGTGCCAACATGTCGTACGCAGTATTTCCATCTTCCTGTTGGCCCACCTGGCTCCTTCCCACATAGCTCCCTTAGGAGAATCTGTGTAAACTTTCAAGGATCCTGAATTAAAGATCTTTGCTACCAAATAGAGGAGGTGCAAAGGGGACGGGAGACTGCCACTTTTCCTGGCGTTCAGCATCTGCCCAGGGCTCGGCTGACTGGGACTGCGAACTGGCCTGAAGTTCTGCACTTGCACGCGGCTCCCTTCGAAAGAGTCTGACACCTGCTAATGACTGCACCTTCCTAAGCAAATCTCACTGGGGCAGATGTGCTCTGAGCTTCAGCCTGTGTCCACTCACATCGGTGGGAGAACAGTTGCTGACTTGAATCGGCGTTGAACTTGGCCTGGGGAGAACACAGAGTCCGCTGCCTTTCTGAAACCTGCAGTCAGTCAGGGGAGCAAAGCTTTGCTGAGAACTTTTCATCCACAAAACTCGGCTGGCATCGTAACGAAGTCATTCTTGAGGCCTGCGAACCGTGGGCATTGTTTTCAAATCTGGGCATCCAACTTTAGGCACCAGCATGATGAGTGACTTGACTTTTTTTTTTTTTTTTTTCCAAACAGCACAGCACAGCACAGCACAGCACAGCACAGCACAGCTGCCCTCCCCCACCCCGGAGAAGGCAATAGGAGCTCTGAGTGCTCCAGGAAAACCATTTCAATTAAGTGTAAGCCTCCATCTGGATTTGGGGCCAAAATCTTCCAGCTCAGGCACTCAAGTGCCTCAAGAGACTGGCCCAAGCAAAGAAATAGTTGTGATTGTGAGCTGCCTGGCCCCTGCATGACACATTCACATTCAGGCTGAAAGAATTATAAACATGAAAAGATGCATCACAGTGTCACTTCCACTCCCAGCCGGGGCTCTCTGATACCTGCCTCTGTTTCTAAGCAAAGGGAAAGGGATGTTGACAGGCATGTAAACGAAGCTGGACACGTGCTTAACAGAAAGCGACAGCAAAGTAAAACCAATGACTTTGTTTCATCAAAAGAGACAAATTCCCCATCCTTGAACAAAGCACTAGCACTTGGCAGGGCCCTTTTCACAGAGGATGTTCCCTAATTGTCAATTTGCTTTTTTTTTTTTTTTTTAAATGTGGCCTTGCGAATGCAGCAAATAAAGTCCAGCAACGCTGTGGCATTCAACTCTAGCTGAGAGCCCCACTTCTGGAGTCGACTTTCTGAATAAACAACCATTCATGCTGGCTCTGGATGGCAGCAGTGGCACAGCGAGAGAGCGCTTTCCCTCTGTCCGTCACTGTGGATGCAGACTGAGGTGGAAAGACTCTGGTATTTTGGCACCTGTGCTTGATAAGTGATTGCAGAAATATCTGATGAAACTGCAGAGGCATCTGAAGAACTCCGTTCCACAGAGAGAATACTGTAGGCTTTAGTTTGGACATACCTCAGTAACCCTGAGCAAACATGGACTACTTCATATCCTCGTCCTTGAAGATAATCCCTGGCATCTGTGCCTGCTCCAGCTTCTATTGATCTTACAGGCTTCTGCATATTTAATAGTTGTGCTACCATGCTAACCTATTTTTTTAAAACCTCTTTAAATTTCAAATGAGCCCGGATTTATTCTGAAGAGTTCCATGAACTGCTCTTTCACCCACACAGCAGGGCGCGAGCGAGGAGTCCTCTAATGAACATTAGACATGTTAACAAATTGCTGAAGGCAAAGCAAAGATGGTTGCGTAGCCAAAACCCTGAGGCAGCCTAGTTTTTAAAGACTCTTTTGTAGTAAAATAGAGTCGGCCTGATCTGGAATCAGAGCCGGGATTAAACAGGTGGCTCACACTGTGTTTTTTTGGATCGATAAACTGGAGAAAATGTCAGCGTGCCAGTCTGAGGCCTTCTACGTTGGGCATGTGGGCAACTTGGGTGGGAGTCTTGGTCTTTCCTGCCTGGGGCACCGAGCATGCTGGAAAGGCTCCAGGGGTGAAGGGGGTACCAGAACAATGCCAGGACTGGAGCAGAGAGTAGAGAGCAAAGCTGAACGTGGCTCTCACAAGGCCCTGCACACATGCACGCGCTCCCTGTGCCTGACTCGCTCAAGGGCAGGCGGTGGAGCCCTGCGTGCAACACCGCTAGCCCCTGCTGCTCGTTAACTCCACCTGGGCCAGGGGCAGTTGGGCACTGGGAGGCCCTGGGTGGAAACCTCAGACCATCTGAACTCAGGTTGTGGGAGGCGGTTACCGACAAAGCCAGGTGAGCTGGGAACCAGGGCCTGGGAAAGGGATGTGGGGCCTGTTTGCTGAGCACTAACCCCAGCTGCCTGTGCTGCAGTTTCCTGCACTGGTAAGTGGAGCAAGATGCTTCGTTCAGAAGGGTTTTAGAGGGACACAGTGAAAAAAGAGCTGTTGAAATTTGATGCGACGAACTCCCTCTGAAACACTGGCTTGAACCTAAATGCACAGAGCTCAGTGGGAGCCATAATAACCTTTAAAAATGATCTCAAATGGTTTTCTAGACACATTGGGAGTTTCCAGAGCCAGAGGGAAATGCTGGCTCCGACCCCAATGGGAAGCTGAAACTTCTCAAATTGTCAAAATGAAAAAGTAAAAAGGTTGAAATGAGGAATTCAGTGACACACCTTGATTTGGTTGAATGACATGATGGACTTGATGCAAAAGAGTACTTTTGAACTGGAATGTCTTCCCCCTTGCACCTCCCCTTCTCCCTGCACAAACATTCACGCAGACCCTCCACCAAATAAAAAAAACATTTTGTTTTGGGCTAAGCCAGAGCAAAAGTATTTTTCTCTCTCTCTCTTTTTTTTGGAGCTGTTTTGCAATGTGCAGAGGACACGGGCGCTTTAAGAGCTGAGCAGTGAGTCCTGCTTTCCAGGGGAACGGGCTGCCCTGAGGGCAGCGGTCACGGCCGGCCTCGGCAAGGTTGCCTCTCTGAATTGGTGTCCAGATGCAGGTGTAATGAAGCTGACCTGGCAGCTCTTCCTGAAACCAGAGCTGTTTTCTTATTTTTTTTTTTTTCCTCTTCTTTTTTCTATTTTTGTTTTACTTCCCTGATATTTATCTGCGGTGCTAAACCTGTCATTGTACCTAATGGCCTGGATGAAGCCATTGGCCTCTGCATAAAAGGAAAATTAAAAACTGAGAGGCAATGAGCATTTTGAGAGAGAAAATATAACGATGCGGAAAAGGGCATGAGGCATCTGAGTGCATCGCCCTGCCCCTCCCACCGCAGTGGAAGCTGCCTGGCCTGACAAACAACAGGCACGCGCAAGGATTTTATTGTCCACAGCGGTAGCAAGGGGCTCTCACCTGGTGAGAGACAGACCTTTCCAGGGCAGCTTACAAACAAAAGAAGGGATGGAAAGGAAATGGGAGCAAGGAGTGTCAGGGAAGGAGTTGGCATCATGCTCTGCCGGTTGATTGGCTAGTGCCTGTCCCTGCCACTAGCTCCATGCCTTGCCAGCGTGCGCTGAAAAAGGGCAAAAGAAAATGGAGCCAACATTTTCCCCGAAGTAACAGAAAGCCCCTTTAACCTGCAAGTTCATCATCAGCAGGAAAAGGATTCAAAGCAGACCATCTCTGCACGTTCAACCTCTCTAATCCGAAGCAAGGCTCCACTTGTTTTGCTTAAGGAGACAAGGTTTTTTGGGTATTTGCTTTGCTTAACACATTCTGACTGACCTTGAACACTAAGATTCAACATCCATTTGTGATCCCACGTTTTATCCATTTGTATATCTTGTTTTGAAATATTACTCTGTGAGAGAGAGTGAGTGTTTTGACTTTTTAAAAACTTTATTATACAAGCATTAAACACAAATGGTGAAAGTGGAAAGGTATGTGGCCCTCCCCAGGAGTTGTGCAGGGGACAGAAAAGCAGTTTTCTGTGATCTTTACCTTGGTCAGATCAAAACTGATTTTCACTGGGCACTTCTAGAGCTAGAATATGTCCCTGCCATACTCCGACTTCTCAGTACTGGCTGTTTTCCTGCTAAAACTGTTCAAGGGGTCTTGCAAGAATTGCTCCTAAACAGACTGCAGCCCTGCAAAATTTCCATTTAGTAGGTGAAATTCATGACCATCTGAAAACAGGAAGTTTAGGATCCCAGTCCTCTAAAAACCTTAGCTGTTTTTAGTGCTCCAGTTGCCATATTCCCTATGCCAAAAGCTGCATTATTTTTTTCATCAGTATAGAGATTTAAGCATGCAAAGATCAGGAAGTTCAATCTCCCTGACGCCCCCTCGAATGCAGCCTTTTGTTACACAGATTGCATGCAGTATCACAGAAGGCTACAGAGGGGCAAACCCCACATGTAGGCTGTGGGGTGGGGAGGGAATTCCCACACTGCAGGTGGTGTAGGGAACTGCAGGTGTTGAGCCTGGGCATGGAGACTGCGGAGTAGAGACTGCATGCAGTGTTGCTGTTGCTGGTGATGGAGAAAAGCTGGAAGGTGACTGTGACTTGAGAGGCCACAAGGCTGGCTGAGGCCCTTTTTTAAGCCCAGAGAAACTCAGGATTGGGAGATCACACAGGTAACTGAAAGCCACTGTGCATGAGCCGAGAGCTTGGGGCACCTTGAAGGCTCACGCCCATTGTGTATCACGTACTATTTCTCAGGCAGTAACAGTGCAGTGAGTTAATGCTGGGGGCATTTAGTGTTCGTCACCCAGGAGTTCCAGGGAACATAATGTTTTCAATCAGCAATACAGGTATCATGAGTGGGGCAATATCACCTGCCCCACAGTACCCAGTGACTGATATATATTGCTGCTAACCCAGGCTACAGTGAATCTGCATTGGACTTAAATTGCTGTAACAAAACTGTGCAATCAACTGTATCAGGAACCTTTGGTAGATCAGTATGTTAAAGCTCTATAAATGTGGCTTATATCCAGCGAAGTCATAGCATCCCTCTCAATGCATGCAGCTACAAAGCTGTAGTTATGCTAAATGTGGTACTGAATCCAGAATGAACAGCAGTCACATAAATGCCATATAAATCTTCTCCATGTGCATGTAGGTATGTGAGTAGTTCCTGCACTGGCCATGCTGCAGTTATACTTGGGTTTTGTGCAGGTGTCTGAGATTGCTTGGGCAGGAGGATTTACCTTATGCAATCAAGGAGGGGCATGTGCAGCTCTCCCGAACAATGTGATGGATCATGACTATAATTCATATATGAAACGCGGATAGAAGAGCGAGCTCCTCTATTGTAATGCCTATTATACCACCAGTGTAAGACCTGGAGGCTTCTCAGTATTGTTTCCTTTCTGAAATTTCATTATTTCCTGCCCCATAAATTACCTAAAATAATACTGGGGAAGATTTTGATGGACTCTAATGTAGAGATTGAAGTCGAGTGATGTGTTATGAACTCCTCATCATTGGCAGTCAGGCTGAATTGTTTATCAGGAGCATTTGTAATCCTGTGCTCATGACATTTTTTCATTACTGACTTGAGCTTTTTGAGAGAGTGTGAGCCCAGTGATTAATCATTATTATGGAGAAATTAGATGCATTGCATGCCACTCACTCTCCTGATGTCCCACAATCAGACACAGACTTTGGGAGAAATTTTGGCTCCCTTGAAGCCAGTGGAGCAGACTCCTGTCTTGTGTGGATTGGTCATTCACAGATCAGTGGGTTAAGCTTGCTCACCCCGAACTCCTGCTTGCTTAGATAGGAGAATAGGGTGAGCACAAAGCTGGATGTGCAGGGATTTATGCTGGTTCTTCTTACCTAGTGGGATACATTCACTTCCTCAGCTAAAGATTGTGTGAGCTGAAAATATTTGGCATATTCCAGCCCCAGAACATGGCGTGAAGTATAAAAGCAGTCTCAAGGGATATCAGGAGTTGGGCCCAAACATGCACAAGTGACTGCTAACCTCTGAGTGGCAGGGACTGCAGTAGGAGATGACAGCAATTGGGGCAAATGGTAAGTCCCATGAATGGATCTGGTAGGCGTGTGAAATGGGATTGTCTGGGTCATTAAACAGAGCAGTTCCCCAAATTCTTCTGGCAAGTGGCTTGGCTCTGAGGCAATTAATCCAATGACGTGGTCAAGGATCTAAGCTAAGATCACGCCCTTCCCAGCTAGGACAAGCGGTGAGCGAATGGCTTATGATTGGCAGGATTTGCAGTTAAAGGCGATGGGCCCCCTGGCCAGAGGCCTGCCATGGAAGCAATTAATTAAACAAGCTGGGCAAGGCTATGTGACGGTACCTGTTCGCAGGTAGCACCGCACATGTACATGCAATTAATGACTGTGAGCAGAAGGGACAGTTGAATGCAAAGTCTACTAGAGAGCCCCTAATTCTGGCTGGTGACTTCTTCCTGCCTTGGTCACAAAAGACACAGGGGATTTTTAATGCAGGAGTGCCTGGGCAGATTCACATACAATGGCTTTTGTGCAGCCCCCCCCCGCGAAAACCTAGGAAATGATTTTTAGTGCCCTAGCATTCTTGAGGCCTCTGCAGCCTCTACTCTCAATCATTCTCTCTCTCTGGTGCTTTCAAGTACTTGTAGCCCAAATTAAATTGAGAGAAACCTCAATGATTCAAAACTCACTAAGTATGTATTGCACTCACAAATATTTATCCTACTGGGCTCCAAATAACACAATATATGAGAATCTGCACCTGGACACTCCCCCATTGACAGCACATGTAATTTTACTGTGGTCCAAAACACAACATATTTGTACAATCCAAATGAGTATCGATCTGAAACCAGTCTCCACCAAATTTATGCCAGGCAGCACGTAGCACAGGAAACATGAATTTTGAAGAGTGATCTCAAGACCAAGAGGCTTCCATGATTGCAGCAATGAATTTCCTCTTTGCAGACCTACCTGACTCATTAAGTTGCTTTTCTGGGAAGTCTTTTCCCCTTGGGAGGCACTTGGCTTAAAACTAGCTGGTCTTTAAGGTGAAAAGTGCGAAGTGAAAAGTCACTGTAAAATGAAAAATACAGCCTTCAAAAAGAAAACTGAACAAAATAATTCAATTTACTCAGGCATTTAGTTTGTAAATATTAGCAGTTACTCAAGCCACAAAGTTGTCTTTTTGGCTTAGAAACAATACAAGAATGGTTTTAGCATGGAGTCGTGGATACCCTGGGCCCAGCTGGCTTTTTTTGGCCCACAGACATTAGAGAGAAGCCATCTAAGTTGCCTGCCAAGCTGATTTGTTCCTCGTGGAGTTCATGTTTTGCTCTGTCCAAGTGTCTCAACAGGACTCCAGGCTGCCTCCTGTCTTTAGGATCCAAGTCTTCCCCTCTTTCATATCAGTGCCAGTTTTGCTAGTAACTCCCTTACAAGCAACAGGGCTGGACCTTGACTACTTTTTTCCACATGACTTGAGCAGCAACACTGCAAGGTGGCCCTGGCAAAGGAATGAGCTGTAGGGCAGAAGCTGTGTTTGATGGCAGCGGAGAGTAGGAAGGCATGTAATGAGTTGCTTTCGTATGGGCCTACAGAGAACATGATAGTGGCCCCCTCTGTCAGTCATTGCCGGCAGGAGAGTCAGTGTGGCCATGGAGTATGGAAAAGAAAAGGGCCCAATGTTTAATTGTTTATATTGCATTGACCTTTTTGAGCTTTCCCAGAGTTTAGGGGATGTTGTGTCAGGTTCACAGTTTTACATTTTTTGCTTGCAAACTTCTGTGAAAGTCACAGCCATTAATCTAGGGGAGAGGGACAGGGCAAGCTTCCAGCAGCTTCAAGTGCCGACTGCTATTGTTAATATTCCTCTGGATTACAGCAGTATTTAAGTTCTCGCCGTGTGCTGGGCCATATGCATGAAAGCGATAGCCCCGGCCCAGGGAGCCTGCAGTCTAGAGCTCCATCACTGTGGCCTCCTTGCTTCTTTTCGCTACTTCTTGTCAAAGCAGACACCTCCCTAAATTCATCTTATATAGCATAAACTACCTTCACAGACCTCCTTTGTGTCCTCACGTAGAAAACAGCTTCCCCCTCTCCTCATCCTAACAGAGAGAGACTAGTGTACAATAAGCAGGAAAAGATGCATAGCACCTTGGCCCTAGCATCAGGCAGTCTGTCTAATCCATCATCTGGCCAGTATCATTGGCAGCCATCACTAGCATCTGGGTGCCTTTGCAGGTCTAAGCCACTGATCCTGCTTTTACTTCTGTCCAGTGAATATGAGTCTAGAATACCGATTCTTCAAATGGCAAGATACTGGTCCGGCCTTTGATATACCTGCTCCCTGATACCAGCTAAACCCACCGAACCAGGGGTTTGAAACAACTGCATATGTAATTCTGCCCTGCTTCTGATAACGTTGGAAGTCTCTGCTTGCTTCTTTTCTCCTCCCTCCGATTCCCATGTTGGAGTCTTCCCCTGGCAGGCTTTGAGCGCTGGTTATACTCTGCAAGATCAGCTTTGCCGTTGTCCTCCTTGACCTCCTTGCCCTGGCATTTTCTATTTTACTTTAAAAAAAATTGCTTCTTCATTACAGTGAAATTTATGGCAATCCTGCATTCAGGGATTCGGTGTTGCGAAATGGATAAAGGGAAACTGCACTTATTTGAGCTTTTGCTTTTTTGCCTTGTGCAAATATCGAAATTTCTCTCCCTGCATGGAGTCACTGAAAGAAAGATAGAGTAAGGCTGGGAGAATGTTCTGCGCATGGAAATTTCCCCAGGTAGCAGCAGGGTTTCATCTGTGAGCTCGGCAATGCTGTTTTTTTTTTTTTCTTTTTCCCTCCAAACCCCCCATACCTTGCTGAATTGAGATGCCCAGGCTCTGTACTTTACCTCCATGAACAAAAGTTTCATGTGGCATTAGCTGCGTGCCTCCAGATGACATGGACAGAAGGGCAGACAACTTTCCTTTTCTACTCCAGACTGTCCTAGTGACTTCTGAACACACACAAGAAAAAGCAAAGAGTTACTGTGGTTTTAACTGACTAGCAACCTGGTTGACAAGCACTCTGGGAAAATGATCTTTTGTATATACATAATAGCTTGCTGTTCCAGAGAATCCCTTTTAGCTTAAATGAGTGGCACTTTTGTTCTCTTTACAGAAGTCCTTTCCCCCAGCAGGGAGAGCACAGGGAAAGGCAGAATGGTCCCCTACAGATGATGGTCTGATCAGTTAATTTCAACTGCGACTTAAAAGGGCTCTTTTCATGTGTGGTTCCTCACTCCGTCGCTTGCAGCATCCTGGAGAAAGGGAAAGAGCAAGAGAGCATGTGCCCTCAGGCTTGAACCACTCCCACAAGGCCAAGTGCCGTATCCTCTCTCATGCCCCTCGTGAACTGTAGCTAGGGAGAAAAAATGAACAGAAATCTTAACTCCCCCCCCCCCCTTAATATAACATAAGGATGACAGTAAGGGAGGCTCTGGAGAGAGAAGGGAAGATCACACAGCTCCTTCCTTGCAGAGCAGAAACAGCCCAAACTTAAC
>NW_017728997.1:18302891-18316117 GCF_001723915.1 Gavialis gangeticus | reverse complement strand
TAACCCCCCCCCCCCCCTTAATATAACATAAGGATGACAGTAAGGGAGGCTCTGGAGAGAGAAGGGAAGATCACACAGCTCCTTCCTTGCAGAGCAGAAACAGCCCAAACTTAACACATTCAGAGTTGCAGAGACGCTTCCCAGAGGCTGATTATCATTCCTGCCGAGCAATTTGCTCTAACTTTGAAATGTAAGATAAATGCACCAGCTGCCTCAATGTTTTGAATGGCACAACTACTGTCTTGCTATTGCTGTGGATGTCTGTCTTCTTTATTTTGTTCTTTTTAAAGTCTCTGTTTGGTTATTTATAAGAAGCAAAGACTAATAACCCAGCTAACATGCAAACAGGCCAATCGCAGAACATGACCTGACAGGTGAAAGAGTGACCCCGAGACTGAATTGTACGGCTGAAACGTGTGGTGCATGTCTACCAAAAGGTCTTGTTCAACAGAGGTTTAATTTCACATGCGTGTGCACCCATGCATGCATGCACATGGTTGTGTGTGTATGCAAGTCTTACACAGGCTTGGCCACTCCGCAGTGCTGGGTGCAGGACAAGGCTAAAATGGATCAGAACTGAGTGCCATCTCTTGATGTCTATTGTGGGCACATGTGAGGGGGAAAGGACAAAAGGGGATGTTCCTTTTACCTGCCCTCTGTAGAGAAAGCTTTTCATCCCCCCCTCGGTATCAAAGGTCAGTAGAAGCCAGTGGTTGGTGATTCAAGCCACAGGAAGTTGCAGGTGGCTGATCATCAGGGGTCTATGACTCCTTAGCAGTGACACCCAAAGGGTTGTGGCAGTGGTGCATGGCTGCAGCCCCTGCCTGAGGGGGATGTGCAGGGCAGGAGGATAGAGGGTTGTCTGTACACCTGCTTGAGCGTCTCGCTTTGGGACCAGGGCACAAACCAAGGGTCTGGAGAGTGCTCACAGCAACACCCCCAGGCTTCAGTGCCAAGCAGGCATTGAGTAGCTGCAAACCTGACCCTAAATGCCAGAGCTGCTGTTCACAGCAGCCAAACAACAGGGTGTCTATGCCGGGGTTACTGTGGCCCAGCTGAGGGGCTTGCTCACAGGTTTAAGCTGGTAAGAGCTCTGGTTTATGCCCAGTGTTACTGATAGAGTAACCTTGATGCAGGGCTGTGGAGGCTCAGGTGAAACAGAAAACTTCAGTTCAGGTGAGTCCCTCATGGGCTTTGAAACACCTGTTTTTTCAGTTTTGTTCATAGTGTCTGATGCAGTATGCTGTTGCCTATGAAAGCTCATGCCTCTCTGAATGAGCTATTCTCTAAGATGCCCCCTGCCCTGACTTCAGTCTAACACAGCTAACCACCTCTGTTGTTTGTGGTCTCCTTTTGGGGGTTTACTGAGACATGGTGCAAAACTACTTGAGGATCATGCCTGAATCCTTGAGCTGTTTTCATTTACCTCTAAGCTGAAGGTGGTTTAATTTCAATTGTGAAGCACGGGGACAAAAGCCGAACCTGCAATCTGAGCTCAGCACAAGATGCACTCAAGTTGGCCCTTGCTTGACATTGGGGTAAGGATTTGTACTCATTTTTTTTTTTTTTAATGTACCTTGCTAAAAGCACAATTCTGCAAGCTTCAGAACAGGTGCTCTTCATTCACAAATCATGTCCCCTTAATTTGGAAACTGTCTAATTTCACACAGGAATGTATTTCATAACAAACAATAATACTCGTTTTGGTGGTTTTCTTGTGCCCTGGTTTATTGGTTTAAAGCCAGTTATTAGTAACATATTTCTTGGGGAACAGCCACATTACACAACACGCACACAGAAGTGTTGGATTTCAGTTTAGTGGGACTTACTAAAATGACATATATTGTTGCTTTATTGCATATAGAGGCTCTTGGTTGAGAGGACACAAAGATACTTGATTGTAAAGCCATCATGTTATAAACATTAGTTAATGCTTCTGTCAATCAGCCCTCTCTGGTGTGCAATAGTTTCACATCAGAAGGCATTAATCTCACACTGGCTGATACAGAAATGCAGCACTGCTCTTCCATTAAATCAAAATGGTGCTCAGCCCTTCACAAAAATGCATTATGGCCATGGTAATAAGTGACTCTGCTCTCCTAGCAACATGCTGTACTGTTGACTTGTTGTGAAAGCGACTTTGACTTTTCATTAATGTACATAAATCTTCGGCTTTCAGCATCAGAACATGGAGCAGGTTACTTTAGCACCCATCAAGACCAATAAACTCTTGCTGTAGGGCACACAAAGATGAGAGGAATCTATCTATATTAAGTGATTACCACCCCCCCCCACAATTGTGCTTTGGAAAGCCAGTTCCATTCTCATGCGTCCAGCTCACTGGGACATGGGGAAGTGAATTAATTAGTGGATTCGAATGCTCATATGGCAGATGGAGCAGAAACACTGGGTGCTTGCACTGGGTCAGATCCTCGGACGGAGGTAGGCATTGAATGCAGGTTTCCCACCTTTTGGCTGAGCCCTCTGTCCCTGAGCTGTCATATAAAAGGTAGTGACATCCCCACCCTAATCGCTTTCTGAAAAGGATGACTGAGGGGTGGGAGGTGAGCACTGTGACACATAGATAACATTTGTAGGTGTCTATGAAATCATCCAGTTCTGGACAAGCTCAGTGCTAAGCATTATTTTTTCCCCCAGATGTGCAGGACGAGCAATCCCAGGCTTCTGCTGGTAACGGTGGATGAGGTGTTGCAATGCCGAGATGTACCATTTTAGAAAATGCTTAGGAGAGCCGTCCCACACTGAATTCAGGCCCGGGACTAACTGTTCTGCAGAGCTTTGCCCTACAGCCTCTGCAATGCAGCAGGTCAGCACCCCAGAAAACATAACTCCTTGCACTTGCTAGGTCTGCATCCTTCATCTGCTTGTCTTCTGAATCTGTTGCAGTCCTTTCTGCTAGTCCCCTCTGAAATGGTCTCGTTAGCTCTCTGTGCAGTTATTTTTTGATCTCTTCTGTCTGTACTTTGCTCCTGTATTGATGGATCCCAGTGACTGATTCACTTGACTGCTGCCTGTCAGACGTTGAGTTGGTGGTTCAAATTTGTCTGCTCTCAGACCCTGAGCCATTTCCCTGATGGTACCTTTCGGGTGCTCCTCATAGGGCTCAGCCCATTTCACTGTGTTTCGTGCATTGTGCCTTGTCTCCAGCTGCAAGCTCCTTGGAGGAGCTGTTGTTCACACTGCACGTGTGACTCTTCACACTGGGGGGCCCTCACTAGCCTCTAGACAGTATTGTTATATTGTTGAAAAATATTAAATTAGTCCTAGGCATCGGCCACTTGTCTGCCCATGATCATTTTTTTTTTTTTCCCGTGTGCCTTCAGGTCTGGTTTCATCCTCCTGGGCATGGCTGGTTTTGTCCTTTACCTGTTGCCTGAAAATCACTGTTTATACATGGTCCCTCCTCTGTAGCATAACTTTATCTTGTCTATGTGTCAGGGCAGCATTTATTCAGGCAGCAGTACATATCACTTACTATCCTCCAGTGTAAATTGTCCCATTCTACCACTAATCACTCACCTTAGTTTGTGGCAAGAAGTCCAAATTCCCGTCTAACTAAAAATTGGACTATTGGTTATTGGTACTACACTGTCTCACCTCATATGCTAGCTTCATGTAGTGCTATATAAAAGCATTCTTGAAGTCCAAGTACATTGTGTTTTCAGCTTCACTCTTGACAGGTCCTCATTGTTGTCTTCACAAAAGATTCACTAAGCCTGACCTCCCCCTTAGAAATCTTCCCAGAAGAACTCTGGCCATTCACCGTGAAACTTGTCCAAGTATTCAGCTCTTCTGTTCCTTATCAGTCGGTCTAGGATCTTTGCCTGTAATACAGCCCTGTATTTTTGCAATTCCTTCCTTCCTTCCTTCCTTTTTTTAATGTGCTCAACCCTTACTGAAAGATAATTACAATTTTCTAGGGGATGGAACAGATCAGTTCGGCTAACAATAGCGTTACCACAGTGCTTGGAGCCATCCAGTGCTGTAGATTTTTTTTTTTTTTTCTCATGACAGCAGTCTGTTTCAGGACAGAGCTACCCTAAGAAGGGCTTTATTTAACCCATTGGGTAGCAGAGCCAGAGATCTCATAAAACGCTGTGGGATTCTTGCTTTTGCCGATGTGTTTTATGTGAAAGGGGCTGCACGTTATGGGCAACAGCAGAAACCCAATGGCATACATGTGAGAGGTTTCTGGTAGCATTTCTTTAATTGCATTTGCTCGCATTGTACAGTTCTAGAGCGAAAGCCATACCGTATTCATCTTGGTTTTTACCCCTTTGGTTAGCTTTTCCGATGCTATCTCCAGTTTCACCAGTTTGACATATTGTCTGGCTAGTGAACATGTTCTTTTCCTCATACCCAGCATTCACAAGCACAAAGAAATAATCGCTCCCCCTAACACTACTTGTTTTATTTATCACTAAATTCCACATCCATACTTTCTAAGGAACTACAACCCTCCTGAAGAGCATGCCTGCTCTTACGCACCGCAGCATGTATTGATTCTTTTTTTAAAAGAGATTATTGTTTATCTGTCTCAGTTACGCTTTCCATTTTTGTCTGAGCTTGTTTGATAACTTTTCTCAAACTTAATTCTAGCTAGACATAGAATACCTATATGGGTATGGATCTCTTGCTTTAAGCCTCCTGCATACCCCTGTCTTTTTGGAGGTGCCCAGGTTAATCGTCATGTGCTGTGAATTTAGTTTACTTTTTGATATCGCTGTCTCTGGATGTTGTATTTCTGATCCCCCGCAGAATGGCTCACTGCAGGAGTTACTGGGACCAGTAGTCTTCTTAAATGCCAACTAAGTGTTAATGACTCTTCTTTGCCATTGCAGTATTGTTGGTATTCTCGTCCTCCTGCTGTGTTCTCCTCTTGCTGCTTGTCCGCAGAGAGGTGAATTTATCACCTTATCTGCAGATGGAGCATGTTTGGCAGGAGCAGAATCCAGATGCAGAGCTCTGGACTCTTCCCAATAGCAGCATCTGGGTTTGGGTCTGGCTCATTGCCCGGCTTCTTTGCACATTTCTTACAGCTGGCTGTGCCTTTGGGGTTATCGTGGGGACGCTTGCTGCAGAGCTGGCTGGAAGGCCATCTCTTTCTTGCCACCTTTCCATCCACAGCAAATGCACCCCTGCTCTTTCATGCAAGACTCAAGTTTTCAACGTCCCATGTGGAACATGAACAGGCTCCTGTCTGTAACGACAGGTACTCTGAGTATTTTCCCAGTCTAAAAGCCTGAAAGCTGCATGTCCAGTGACTAATATATATTGCTAATTGCCAGGGTTGAGTTAGGTTTTGTGTTGCTGTAACTCTCTTGACTCTTAAGACAATGGAGTTATGGCAGCAGAGAAAGTGGTCAAATATTCTACCTTTCTTGTAGCGGAAGAACACTTCAGGTTTTGGGCATGTTGTCTTCTCTCTATTTAATCTGAAAATATGGCCTTGTCCAGTTGAATGGTTTGTCATTACTAGATTAAACTTAGCCCTGTGCACAGTCTCAGCGCTAGGTCTAATTTGATGGCGTTGAGTTCTCAGTCTTGTTCTGGTCTCTCTGGGAAGTGAAGAATTTCACCCCGGTGAGAAAAGTGCTATGTACTTTACAGCTGTGTTGGTCTAAGGACATAGGTGGACATGGTTCTTTGGGTAAATCTGATATCCTTTTTTGGATATTTTTCCAGCTCTTTTAGTTGGTCTGATAAAAGATATCAGATTTACCCGAAGAACCTTGTCTGCTTATGTACTTTACATGCATTCTGGTGTGAGGAGGGAAAAAAGCAGATGCAAGTGGAGTAAGTGGGTTCACAGTACTTGTATGAGCCTTCTGTAATATGAAATGTCTTGAGGTAGAGAGTTCTGCTGTCTAGTTTATGATAGATCCTTGATCATGGTGCTTTTGAGAGATTAATTCTCTGTAAGTAATTGGTTAGACATTTTTATATTGTGATCTTTCGATTCTAATATTTTTCACTGGCACAAATGCTTTCTCTTATTTATATAAGCATAAGCTATTATTTGGCCAAATCCCAATGGAATGTGTACATTTTGAACCTGTTAGCTTCAAGATAACATACTTATGTAAAATTGTTGTGTTCCAGTTTTTCAACTAATTGGCCATGTCCTGAGGAAGTGAAGGTTTACCAGTTTTATACCAGTGAGGGAACTGGACCAGAATGGTTGGTCTGGAATGACCTTGGAACAACTCTTAGCACAGTAGAAACAATACTAGAGACAAGCCAGGCACATTGATGCTAAGGCTTTGGAGAAGATGTCCAACTGGTATAAATCAGCATAGTTCTGTTGAAGTAGGTCTACACTGATTTACAGTTGCTGAGAATTTTTGTTTTTTGGGGGTTTTTGGAGTGGAAGAGGGGGAATAGTTTTTGTTTCTATTAACCCAGCATGGTTAAAACTTAGATTTGTTGTAAAGAATCCACAAAGTCCTGTGGGGAAACCAGAAAGGCAGAATTTCTGTTTATACAATACAGAATCTGATCACTTTTGTTTTCAATGGATGCCTTTGTCCAGAGCCACTTGCTGCATATGGTGCATTTTATGTGCAACTAGTACGTTGTTCTGGGATAAATGTGCTCCATGTAAAGTAGCTGAAATCACTGGGCATCAAGGATACAGCAGTTTACCCAATAATCTTTACCTGGCTCATCTCTTGGTGTGTTTCAGTATCTCTTTCTTGACTAGATAGCAACTAAAATCCAAAATATCTTGCTCTTAGACAGCAAGCTGGATGAATTTTTACTTGACTTGACCCTTCGTGCTCTCATTCTCATCAGGAAGGTCTCTTCCTGTCTGTGATGAATAGAAATATGCACATGGTAAAGACCAGCTGAAATAAATCTTTGTGGGCATTTCTTTCTATCTCATTATTTAAACTACTCTTCTAGCTAAGAGGAGGGGAAGTGCTTGTTTAATCTCTGAGCTCATCTCTCCTGCAGAACAAAGTGCTTCTCTCAGAATATTTTAGTTCTGATCCACAGGATCAGTCCTGTCCCCTGAGATGCTCCATCTTTGACATCACAGAGGGAAGTAATCTGTACAGTTGCTTGTAGTGCAGGTTTTCTGCAATCATCTTCTTTTGACAGCAAGGCTGTTGTCGGAGCCTTTCCAGTCAGTGGGAATACATCTGTTCTTCTGTCTGTCTTTTAACATGGGAGTAACTGTCTCTCAGGTGTCTAGGGCAGCCTGATGCTTGAAGTCAGAGGCATGAGATAGCGCCAGGAGTCATACCCTCCGAGTGCCCTCCGCCAGTCAGGTCAGGTTAGCAATAGCTGTATTACACACAGCAAGCGTAGATTCGCCTCTTGGAGCTGCTTTCTATTTTCTCCCATGGCTGGACCCCATCTCTGTCCAATACCCAGTACAGAACAGACATTGCACTTGGAAAAGGCAGGGCATTTGCGCAGCATGTGGCAGTGGTAATGAGAAATGTGAGGGAGAGCAGGACTCTCTCTGTTTCAGAAAGCTTTTCTGTGTTAAATTCCCCTTAGGACAGAGCAAGGCAACAGGGCTCATTTTTTAATTTTAGACCTGTGTCAAGGAGCTGCACCCCGCTTCCCTCTCCCATTCGCAGTTCGTCTCCCAGTGCTGGAAAGTGGATTGCCTTTTGGTTGGTAGGGATCACCTATTAATTATGTTGACAGAACGCGCTGTTATACCAGGTTCGGGGCTGAGCGGCAGACTGCGCCAGCGCTCCTCAAATACTTTCTTTGGCCCAGGTCTCTGTCCTAAATTATCAGATGTTCCTGCAGCCTGGGAAGCTGGTGAGCTTCAAGTCAGACCCACGATCTAGAGCAGCTGCCCCTTCTTCCTGCCCAGCAATGCCTCCCAGCATGCAGTCTTCCAGAGCACTGCTCTGGGGCCCAGGCTGACCACGCAGCCATAAAGCCCAGTGCTGTCATTTTTGGGAAATGGCAATTCTGCTGCTCTGAGCCTGAGATGCGAGTACAACAGCCTGCCCCTGCCAGTTCCCTTCCAACCCCAGGATCTGGCTGGGCTGATGGCACTTGTGCATCCTCCCTTGGGGCACCAGTGACAAATGCTGGAGTGGCCATCAACCAGAGTCCTTTGCCTAGCAGTTGGAGTAAAGCATTAGGGAAAAGGGGTTTTAAAACAAACAGCCCACAGGCATATTTGGTCTCATCTAATCTTACGCTTCACTACAGGCTGAGATGGCTTTTCCTCTTAAAAGCTTAGAACAGAAACAACTCTCCTTTTTGAAAGCCATGTGAAGAGTTTTAGCTCTCAGAAACCATCTCTCCACTCTTGGGAAAACTAGATTTCTTGACAGGTCCTGCCCTTTCTGTGTATCGTGGCTGGGTGGCTTAAAGTACAGTGGTCTTGGTGCAGGACACGCATGTCAAGCCCTCCCTCTTTCCCCCACCAGCTCAGACGTTTCTTTCCAGCCAGCCTGCTTCTGTGACACACAGCTCTTCTGTTTGCCTCCTGAGACCTTCTCTACCTCTTGATCTCAGGAAATAAGTCTATTAACTGGCAGCGAATATAAACTATTAGCCCTTAGTGGACAGGCAAAAAAGGGGCTGCAGCCCACATGTTCAGTAGGCTGTTCCGAAGTAATCAAACTGAAAGTATTACTTTAAAGGGTACTGTAACTTCTTAATATAAAAAAACCTTGTTTTTTATCTAACAAATGTGTAATTTCTTGGACTTTTGCTGTAACTTTGTAACTGAGGCAAAAGATAGTGTAAACTAAACGCACTTAGCTGTTCACCTCGGGTCTTAAATTCCAGACAGTGCGCAGCCATTAACAGACTGCGCCGCTTATTGCTGTCTAAATATTTTGTAACTCACTGTGCAGAAGCATTATAGCAAACTCTTTATTTTCAAACAACTTCACTTAGCTCTCTGCTGGATTCATACTGAACAGTTTAATTTCATTTGGCAGATTCAGTCCTCTTAATGATCTTTTTTGATCCAGACGTGTAAAACATATTGTTACCACATTAAATAGTGATTTAATATGCTATCAGCATTCTTTCTTTTCACAGCAGTTCTAGGTCACTGACCTACACTTAACCTAAGATTTCAAATGAACTCTTGGTTACTGCATGGAATTAACTAAATGTTCTCAACTACCAGCAGATAGTCTCGTATCTTTTCAGTTTTCTGGGATCTGTAGATCTGTTTTTTTCCTCCCGATTTTCTTAATATCTTTTTAATAATGTCGGCATTTACCCTTTTATAGGTTGCAGCAGTGCATTTACAAGGAGCTCCTTCCTCTAATAACCATTGTGTTTTAACTGCACTTCAAATAATAGAAATTCACTTTTCTAGCATCCCAAATGACAGGGACACCCTCCCATCAGCAATATAGTTTTTAAAATTAGATTTAGCAAATAAAAGTGTGGTGAACTTTTAAATATAAATCAGACCCATCCCTAGGATTTTCTTTTAACTGCACACCTTCAAAGAAATTATATTTTTACTCCCAGCAAATTACCTAGGAGAAAAAATGACAAGAGTAATCTATTTTTTTCACAGCTGGTCGGTTGGCCAGAGTTTCTCATCAAGGAGTACATGCTGTTTGCTCCCCAGATGGACAGGCTGGATGAGTAACAAATCCACAGAGCCTGGGACACAAGGTAGAAATTATACTGCCTGTGCTTTTAATCTTGCACAGCACTGCACACTGGTAATTGCAAGTGGCCCATTTCCAAATGAGGCTCTATTGGGACAATATCCTATATCTTGTCAGAATGAGTCCCATTAAATCCTCAGCTGGAATTAGACCAAAAACTTGTAATAATTACGGGAAACTTATTAAAAAAAAAAAGTTGAAGCTGTACAACTGTGACAGTTGAACACTTAAGCAACATTAACTATAATTGGAAAGTTTGCTTCTTCTGATTTGTCCTTGTCATCTTGGCTTGGCCACAGCAAGACAAAAGGGGTTGGGGGGAAAGCACCCAACACCCTGAGCATGACCATTGGTACCAACATGAGAAGCACTGCCCTGTGCGAGAGCATCACTGGCTGCGTCATGGGAAACTGAGCTCCGATCCCCATGGGCTTGCACAAGAAACCCAGCCCCTCCCCTGCCTTTGGTGCATTAGGGTCACTTCTTGCTCGTTTTGCTTCCCTGCTGTTTTAAAGCGTGTGTGGTGCTATTCTGCTTCTGCCAGGGGAGGCTCCTTGTTTACCTGGTGAAGGGTTCTGGGATTCGGCAGCATTTAGGCAGAGAAATGCATTAGAAAGACTACATTCCCAAGTGCTTCTCTATATTAGCATCAGGCCTTCCCCACTGCTCCTCCAAATAATTTCCTTTAGGAAGCCATGGCTTTTTTTTTTTAATTGTAGCTGTTTTAAAACCTGCGTTTTCCCCCTTTACTGTGTTGCTTTGACGCAGTTATCAGAGCAAGAACCTCTCAAAGGTGCATTAAAATGTTAGTGGGCATATTTAAAAGTGATATGTCTAATTTCTAAATAGAGCCTCTGGGCAAAATTCTTCTCAGTTACACTGCTGTAATCCCACTGACTCCCAAATCATTATACTTTTAAACTAAGCATGTAAACATCAGACTTCTAAATCATTAGCATAGGACTTTGAGGGCTGCTGATGGGAATACCATGGTAACCTGGAGCCCTCCGTCTCCCTCAGTAATTTTAATAAGAACTGCTGTGCTTGGAACAGCAGTGGCCCAGCTATTCCAGACAGCCGTTTCCCTCCGTGGGTTTGACTGGATGGTGCAAAAGCTTTTAGTGAAGTATGACACACCTATTGCCTGGGAAGAGGCTCCTTTTTTTACCCCGCTACCTGTTGATAACATTTGGGCACCTTTATACTCTACCCAGGTTTCCAACGTTTTGCAGCAAACAAAGAAAGCAGGTATAAAGAACGAAGAAGAGAAGACCTGGCCTCTAGTTTATACAACAGCCAGTGTCATGCAGACTACGGCTTGTTAATATTTTAAACCAAGTGCCCCCCAGTGCTCACAGTTTTTATTGCAGGGAACCGCAGCTACTCATCTGGTACCTGCGGGGCACGATCTTGGCCAGCATGAAGTGATCCCCACCAACTTCAGCGAGGCCCAGGTTTGACTTCTGACACGAATCCCGAGAAGCGTGCAGGTCATTGGGAAGCGATGCAGGAGGAGAGTAGCCCTGTGTGCTTTGTTTAGCAGCAAACTAATTGGGATGTTCTAGGGGTGGATCCGGCCCTGATCCCCACCGTGTGGAAACCAGAGTACCTTCAAAGGAGGAGCAGCTGGGGATTTGGGAATGGCGCTCTCCCTCTCAGGGACGGGGCGGGTGGGAAATCAAGTCCATAACAATGTTTTGATTTGCTGTTCTTACGAGGCCTTGTCCTTGAATTTGAGGCATGTAGAACTCAAGGCTAGAGACTAAAAGAAAAAATACTGTGATTAGCAGTTGGTGCAGATACACTGCAACATCCTTGCACTCTCCCAGGTCCATTGTGCAGCCTTACTGTGGGTGTGATAGTGACTTTTCCTAAAATAAACCTCTAAGGTAACTCTTATCTGGAGGAAATCTTGCTAACATCTGTGTAGGTTAGGAATACCTTCATTGGAGAAAGTGGAAAGGAGAACTGGACCTAAAATACCCTTTTCACTGCTTCACTTTGATAGGGTTGTGGGGTGGTACCTGGAGACAATAATGGCATCTTACCTGTACTATGAACTGTATGATGGGTTCCTGCTGGTAGCCATTCACAACTTACAACTCCATTAACACTAATGTTTGATTTAAAAAAAATTAAAAAATTAACACCCAAATAAAATGCACAAGGCTGTAGTGCTGACAAGCTAACTCTGCCTCTGTGAAGGGCACTTAAATTAGGCACTTGGGAGGAAAAGGGGTTGACATGACAATCTCTGATCTTTTGAATACTTTCAACGTAATTTCCTTCCAGTGTGGTGGGTTGGGGTTGTACTAATTAACCAACCATCTCTTCCAACTGCTTTTCATGGTAATGTGTCCTCTGTGCATAGCACCACAGGGCTGTATGTGCTGGGAGGAGCATTAGTGGTGTTCCAGCATCTCCATTTTCTGTGCAGTGACTGGCATCTTCCTGGCCCAGAAATGCGTGCGGGCTCTGCAGCTTCCCTAGGCCTACTTAAGACATGCAGAAATCTCTCTGCCGCCTCTTTCCCTTTCTCCATACAAAAACCTCTGCTCTTTATGGATTACCAAGTTTTCACGCCACCTCACCAACCTTGTGTGCCCTGTGCTGCCCTCTCTCGCCTATACTTTAGTCTCAGTGAAATCAGTGGGCCTGCTCCTGTAAGTAGGAGGAGGAGAATAGTTCCCTTTTTGTGTAAATAACCTAGCACTTTGCAGTAATCCATCTCAATACAGTTCTTAATAGTCCAGTCACTTAGTACGTAAGGCCATTGCCAGTAAGATTGGGATCTTTCTTGGGAGGGTTTTACTGATTGTTCCGAGATAAGCCAGTGTGTATGTGTACTGAATTCATGTAAACCCTGCAAACCACTTTATCTTCAGCAGCAGCCTCAAATCAATTGATCAGAGGTAATTTAGATAAAGCATCTGCTTCCTTGTTCCCATTCATAGTCAATATTTAGCTGTTTAGCTTGAATAAAGAGACTTTGCCAACCAGCACGCACACTATACACAGGCTGTCTTAGTTTCTCAACCACAAACTGGACGCTGTGCCCTACAGGTAAATTTTCTCCTCCATCAGCAGGTAAATTGTTTAACGTGAGACTGCGGACAGTTTGGAGTATCACGTGCCTCTAAGTGCTATTCTTTTTCAGATGGCACCCTTGGACTTTACATAATACATATCAGTAGCTAGGCAGACTTGTCCTGATACACACAAGGAAGCTACAGTGGAACAGTGCTGAAGGTTGAGGAAAACATTAAAACTCTCGCGAGAATGTTTGTGTGATTAAGAGGTAGTTTTTTGGAGTGTCTGTAACCTTCTCCAGAGAGCCACAGACTGGACATTTCATAGACTTCAAGGCTGGAAGGGATCGTTCTGCCTTTCTGTATGACAAGCCACAGAATTTCCCCAAACTATTTTTGTCTATCTATGAAAGGAACAAACCAACCTTTACCCTGTGTATGTGTGTCTGTGCAGCTGTGCATATAGGTATGTATGACGTGAAAATACAAGTGGATAGTGGGTGAGTCTGCGAGAACTGTCCATGCATTTCAGTGTTCAAGAAATGTTCATGCCTAATTG
>NW_017728997.1:18288524-18297891 GCF_001723915.1 Gavialis gangeticus | reverse complement strand
GTGCCTTTCTGTATGACAAGCCACAGAATTTCCCCAAACTATTTTTGTCTATCTATGAAAGGAACAAACCAACCTTTACCCTGTGTATGTGTGTCTGTGCAGCTGTGCATATAGGTATGTATGACGTGAAAATACAAGTGGATAGTGGGTGAGTCTGCGAGAACTGTCCATGCATTTCAGTGTTCAAGAAATGTTCATGCCTAATTGAGGAAGGGCAGATGCACTCTTAGCTAATAGCTTTCATGTCATTCAGTTAAGTGGACTATATGCAGTTACCCATGTCTGAGCATGGTTGCTGGTCCTTGGGAGTAACACAGCATAGGCCAGCTGTGGCAGAAGTGGTGCGTGGCCTTCATAAGGGGAAGGGAGACATCCCAGGGCAAATTATGTTGCCCACAATAGCACATGTTGCACCAGAAAATAATTACAGTGTAGAACTAACAAACCATATAATTAAGGGTCTGGAAAGTAACAATATGAAATGACACCTTCTTATTTGTATATCTGCTCCTTGCTTGTCTTCCGAGTCCTGTGCGCTGCCTCTCGTGACAAGAAGTGGTGACAGCTTTCTTACTCTCGTCGGCTCTGCAGGGAGAAAAGGGAAACGGAAAGAAAGTGCAGCCTATTCCTTGTGGCACAGCAGCAGTGGAGCTGTTTGCTCAGTTCCAGCGAGCTCCGCCTGCACAATCTGGCCGAACATGGAGGGGCAGCACACAGATGAGTAAGGGCAGAATTTGGGGTGTTGAATTTATCCCTGCCGGGAGTGACAGATGAAAGGTGATGGTGCAACTGGACTTTGAGAGCCAGGCGCAGTGCGCAGACCCACAGCTGGTGTCACTGCCTGAGCTCCATTGAAAGAGAAGGTGTTATCCTGATTTGGTGCCATGTCTTGTTTGCTTATTGGAAACTAAGGACATTTGCTATGGAGTCACTGAAGGCCAGACCTGGAAAATCTGTCTGTGAGAGGTGTGCAGCAGCAGAAGGGCATGTAGTACAATCCATTTCTTTTTTCCAGAATAGAGACCAAACAAAACAAATCTGCACCTTGACTGTGGCAAGAGTTGCAGCTGTGTGGTGCTCCCTGAGATCTGGGCATCTGTATAGGAAAAGCCTAAAAGGGAGTTTAGGAGCCAACTTTAGGGCCCGCGTAGAATGTGTGAAAATTGTACGTCAGGTGAAATTCTGCGAGTCTTGGGGGAAAAATGCCAGATCATGGAGTAGTTTAAAAAAAACTACAAAGTTCTGAATGCAAAGTCTCCTGAATTTATTGGTAGTCTTTCCATTGACAAAAGGTTTGGATGAGAAGCTACGTGAAAGCTCTGATAGATTTATACAGCTTACTGGGTGATGCTTTTTCAGACATTACTTTTTCCCTTATCAGCAGAATCACTGAAGTTAGTAATATTTCTGTGTGAAAAAGAGTCCTTCAAAAGGAAAGGTTAGAAAGCCAGAGTCCAAAAGCAATTTATGATCATGATTTTAAGGATTCTTGAGTTAGATCCATTTGTTGTGCGCCTCCCACGGCAAAAGCAACTTGTGGAACCATGCCTGTTTTTTTTTTAACATATTGATTCAAAATTGTGTGTAATGCCTTAAAGCAACCCATACAATTTTCATCTTACTAGACATCAAACAGGTGCATAGGCTCAAGTGCATTCAGGCTCCGTCCAGTCGAAAAGCAAAGCCCATGCCTGTTGCCAGATCATCCTTTTCCCACACTGCCGGGTTGGCAGAGACCACTGCTAACGATCACGTTTTCAGATGTCTGCTGTTGCTTAACTTGAAATGACACATGCTTGTCCTTTCATCAGAGAAGTCTCAGGTAAAACGTGTTACAAATTCTGGACCCCGCAGGGCACTGGACTTCGTGTACAGGATTCTGGCTGTCACTTTTCTCAGGGCAGAAAATCTTCTGTCTTCCTTCCTGCCACTGGGCCTTTCCGCTGCAGCCCCCTGTCGCTCGCTGCACTTCCCTCAGCAGGGCTGGCCGTGACTTCAGTTCAATTCCTGTCTGATGGACATGGAAGACAAAAGGTGGAAAATGAAGACGCTCCTCTCCTAAACCGTCAAACAAACCTTCTGAAGTGTCAATCCCCCCTCGTCTCGTCTCGTCTCGTCTTGTCTCTTGGAGGCAGGAGCAGGGTTAGCCAGAGACCAGCCAGTTCTCACAAAGCAAACTACTTCTTCAGGATGTCTTTACTTTGAGATGCGTTTGTCCTGAACTGTAAACAGGGTCTGTCCATGCCTCGCCTACTTGCCAGTCAGCTCTTCTCCACGTGGAGACCCGAGTAGGGCTAAAGTGCGTCAGGCCCTCCTGTCGGCCCGTTTCCGTTGGTCACAGTCACATGCCTGTCATCTCTTCCACGGTGCCTCTGTCCCAAGTCAGGGCTGTCACTTTTTATGCTGTTTAATCCATTTATTGTCTCAGGTCTCTCTAATGAGGTCAGAGCGGTCTGAACTACCTCCCCACTGCAGGGCAGGGGATTAACATTTCAGAAGGTTTGTTTGACTGTTAGGAGGGGAGCGCCTTAATTATTCACCTTTTGTCTTCCATCCCCGTTGGAAGTACTCCTTCTCTCACCCAGGAGGACAGTTAGTTGTAGTGGATTTATAAATGTGTTTAGCCTTAAAACAGCCGCCTTTAAAGAGTCTGTAGTTCCATAGCTCCTGTCACATAAAATGGCACGTGACAATATCCTGGGCTAAGGAGACCTCCTCCCATCTCGCATGCAGACGGTCGCGGAGAGCAGTTGTGAAACACCCATTGACTCCAAGGGGCTGGATTTTCACCTCCACTGAACAAATATTGTTATGCATTTTGTCTAGTTAAAACATCCCACTGAAGCCAAAGGGAGGCAGATGAGGAGATGAAGAATAAGGAGCCTTTAACATTCAAGCAGGGTTGCAAGCAGCTTTTATAACAGGGCATACATACCCTTGGACACTTCCCCTGGCTGGCGTCCCGGTTGTCAGTCCGTGGGCTGGGAGCGATAGGGGTGTGTTTAGTCCAGAACGGCCCTTGCAGTGCTGATCTGCCTTGCTTTTACAACAAGGGCTGACCCATCCCTTCCCTTCCCCTGACTGAGGAGCAGGGGAGCTTTCCGAACCACCTACCTTTGCTACGTTCCCTCGTCTTGCATCAAGTGGAGCTCAGTGCGATGGAGGACTCTGGCCCTTTGGTTTACTTGGTTGTCATTCTGCCACCACAACATTGTAATGCATTCCTGAAGCAGGAGAGCCTCCATGAACTACAGCGTGTTCATGAGAATGAGGTAACTTGTGGAGTACTGCTGTACTTAACAATAAATGCATCTTTAAGCTTTTAAAAAGCCTGTTAGCAGGGGAAGCAGGGTAATGGCATCTGTTGAATTGCAAGAACATGAACCAGTCAAGGCTTTATTACCATTCTTCCTCTTCTTTTTGCCTCTTTCTTTTGCAGCTTGATTTCTCTCTAACTTGCATTTGCACTCATGTTTAAGTGCCTTGTCTTCCTTGACGGCTTGTTCCACTTGAGGAGAGATGTTTGTGCCATACTCAGTGTCAAATTTGATCCAGACAATCATACTGTATAGATCTAGAGAGCTGTGGTCTTTCCTACCAATTGGTCATCTATCATTTCATTACCGTAAAGTTACCCGATTGACATGTCCTGGCTAATTCGTATAATGCAGCTATATAGATGTCTAGCGTCTCATCAGGCAGTTTTACACGCTGTCTGAATTGATAATGCTCAGCCATAGCTTTACCAGATGGTGGAAAATGACCCTCCTGGGAAACCTGACCCCATCATACCACAATGAACCTCTACAAGTTTCTGTTTCCTCAGGGAATGTCTAAGGATGCTTTCATCTTCCAGACCCAGTCTTTGCAACTATGGTTTTTATTTTTGGTAGGAATACTAGTAATGGAAGTCACTGCTGTGTCGCACCACTGATACTTGACCCTGGGGGCTGCTAATGAGTAGCTAAGAAATCGAAAGAATGGATACTGTTAATAATAACTGCATTCATCTGAGTAGGATGATAATGAAATTTAATGTATTATTTTTGAAATAGAGGCACAGGAATAATTTTGAATGCCTGAAGTATCTCTTCCTTTTCCAGTTTATTTTTTCATTAAACTTCATGTACTTAGTCGCTGTTCTTCACCATGGATGTTTGAATTGAGCAGAGTCTACTACAATACTACTATTGAGAAGTAGAGCAAATAGAAGGATTTGGATAACATGTTGATTTTCTTGGTTTGTTCATAAATTGTCCTAAGGAAGTGTTTTGGTGGCAATTTCCACACAATAGATAAAAGTCAACTGTACTGTTTTCAAAATCTTTGGTGCCCCCTTCCATGCACGGCATAGTTTTGTATTTGTGTCACCTCGTGTATGGGCAGTTACTGTGAACTCGGGTGCAGCTCGGAAACCTACAGATAGCCAACGAGATGAATGTAAGACTGAGCCATGGTGCTGCAAATAATATAGAAAATATATGTGCTTACAATTAACAGAAAGAGAATCAAGAAATGTCAAATCTTCAGGCAATACAGTAAAACCTGGAGTCAAGAACTGATTTTCTGACTGCAAAATTAGGCACCTGTTTGTTTCCCCCCCTCCCAAATTCTCATTACTCGGTTGTTGTGACACCCATGGGGACTGGTAAGGGCTTATTACTTTTAAAAACCTGACCCCTTCTATAGAAACCAGAGCCCACTATAATCAACTGAAGGATACCCAGTGCCATCAGCTGGATTCAAATTAGGTCCCAAATTTCTATTTATGGGTTCAGTAATCTAACTTCAGCATATTATTTTTTGTAAAATCTTGGATGTGGTCTAGCGTATTGCTCTGTAACCAGAAGATGACCCCTACTGTTGCATACTAGATGGCTTTCACCCTGGGTATCTGCTTATGTGAAATCAGATACGATCTTTCCATTCATCGTCTGGAAACTTGAATTAATTTTTATCTCTTCCCCAGCACATGGCATTAACGGTCACTGTAACTGAGCTTTCTTCCACACTGATAACAGCATAACAGAGGCTATTCTCTGTATATCTTAAGAAAGAAGATTAGGGACTGGATTTTCTGTTGGCATACCCTCCACCAAAGCTGGAGGAGTTGCCTCAGCAAGGAATTTGGCTTAAGACATTGAAATGTGAGAAATGCTGTGTTCAGCTCTGTGTTAATTTTCAATGAACTGCACCTACATGTTACTGTTTTACATATCGATATTTCCTCCAGGTATCAACAACTACCATATTTTGGGCATGGCTCTTACTGCGGACGAGCCTACATATGTATCTAAGACAATATGTTTATGAAAAGAAGCAACACTTATTTTTTAGGTCGTAATTAGGTTTAATGATCGAGCCTGCCGCGCATCGTATCTCAGTGTCTCTTGAGCTCTCTACCTGTTAATTTAAGGGTGATGTAGCAGGGGAACGTGCAGCATATATCCATAAAACTAACTCCACACCTTGTCACAGCATGCAGGCTTCATGTCCTTAGGCAGGTCTTCTCAAGTGAAATCATAGCCTCAAGGGAGTTGGCTGAACAGATGTGAAGAGGCTTTGATTTGGATCAGCGCCTCCAGGGACTGCTGCTAGCTTGGGCTGCTCTGTTTATTTTACCTTCATCTTCCTTCTCAGCCACAAGAAAAACAGCTGGGAAAGAAGAAAGGGGATGTGGCATTGCTGGAGGCCTGGAGATGCAAAGCAGCTGGAGGTAACAGGGAAAAAAAGTGACTTGCCTAATTAGATATTAAGTTAACACTTACTGTTCAACTAATTTCTTCACAGACCAGTACATGGTCCCTAGAATAAAACACATCATTTCCAGAGAAAGTGTCTGTCTAATCTAACCTGTTTTAATTTATCTAATCAATCTCACATTACTGTATTTGTAAATTATCTATTTTCTGGGAGATTGCTCATTACTTTTACTATATGTATGCTAACTGTAATGAACCTGAAAGCTGAAACAGATGATAACACGGTAATTGTTTTTAGAGTCTGTAATATTTCATGAGAATTGCCTACAATGCAGGTTTTTGATGGTCTTTAGGGGTAAACACATTAAAACCAGGTTCTTCTAAGCTTTTTTGCAGTCTATTAACATAATAACATCCTGTAAAATAAGTGTCATCTGGATCTAAGAGCTTCTGATGTTGGTCCATTAAATACCTTCATCTTCAGCTCAGACTGCCAATATTCTTCATATCTGGGCATCATCTGGTATTATAGTTGAGGCATTTCCTGCTATTTTATGGAAGTGACCCAACATTAATAATATACCAGGAATTTAGCTTCTTTTACTTTAAAAATGCATAAAGCCCCATATGACTGAGAAAATCATCTTGATAAATTTTGCTGCATGCCAGGATAGATGCCAATGTGCACATAGCTTAATGAAATTAGATCTTGAAGCCTTTAATTCCATCATTAGCGGTTATTATTTCCTCTTCAAACCTTGTAATTAAATATCACATGAGGAATATATAATTTTCCTTCACTTATTTATGAAGTATCAAGGGTTACATTTGACAATGGTATTATGATACACATCTGTTTGTATTTAAATTAGGAAGGTTTTAATGATACCTCAAGAATTAGAAAAGCAATTGGTTAACTAAACTGAGGGAATTCATTGCAAATGAGAGTCCATTATGTTTACATAAGATGTGCTTTAATCCAAGAATTGTTGTATAATTAGTTATATTATGCAGAACCAAATTAGATATGCTTGCATTATTTACTCTTCTTTGGCGTATTAATCAGGGCTCTTTGTAATTTCACAATCTTCACTGAACATCACATTTATTCTTTTGTAGGTAACGTCCAGCTGCAATAACAGATAAAATTACAGGGTCCGAGAAAGTTGAAAAGGAAACTGTGTATTAAAAAAGTCAAAACTACAGTATTTTGTTTGCAATATGCAAATATTAAAAATTAATGTAGTGTCTCTAAATTATAAGTAACAGGAAATATAATAATCTTGAGCTTGTTCCCAAGTTTACATCCAGGCAACTTGTAATGATTTTGTTTCTAGATCCATTCTCAGCAGCGTAGGCATTATGCTGTTAGAGCTAGGAACAGTCCTACAGAGTTAGAACTGTTGCTGCATGTAGTCTGCTATTTTTTAATAGAGACTGGTCACGAAACTGTGCGCTGGAGAGTTAAAGGAATACTCTTCCTTACTGACAGCTTCTTCCTAACCTTCAGGTGCATGTAGTTTTGAGCATCAGGGGCTGCATTTTCCTACAGTGACCTTCCACCATGTTTTAGACATTACAAAAGATTTAGCACATTATAAAATGCAATCAAAATTTATCTTGTCAAAGTTTAGTCCAGAGCCAGGTACAGTTTTCAAACATCCCTAAATGTCAAAAGCATTCAGATGACCAGGACTTTTTGTTGGAACAATTTATTGAAAATAATTATTTCAATTAATTAGAAATGGTGAATCTTAGCTGTGAAGCATAGCATGGTGTATGAAGAGCATAATGATAATTGGTAATTTCAGGAAAAACTAAAGGATAATATATATGCTTTCTGAGCAGAATGTGTGTGCTTCCAATGAAGACAGATATGCATGGCACATTCTTTTATCTCTTTTTCCACTACCATCACCGAAGGGCTGGATCCGTAGCAATGCAGACTTTTTGCCTTCAAGTAAATGTATTTGAAAATAGATTAGTTTGCGAGCACTTGAATTGATTTAATGTGTATTTACTCTTCAGATATGCTCCCTTGGCTGTTTACCTTTGCAAGATAAATATTTAAAATTGCATTTGAACCTCATATTAGCATTTATATTTATGTCATTACAGTCTCTTTTTGTGAATGAGATTCCCCTATCGGTCTTAAAACTGCAATAAGAATGGGTGTATTTTGGTAACTTTTCAGCTTCCCGTGATAATCTGCCATAGGGATGAATTAATTTGGTGGCATGTTTACTACTTTCATTCATCATCTAGTCATAGGAATAAAGTATTCATCAGGATGAAAAAAATGGGTACTTTGTGAACAGTGTCAGATTGACAGGCATGGCAGCAAGAATCCATATGTAACTCAAGGCAGCCACATGCTCATGCAAGCAGTTAAAATATATGTTTCAGGGATGTCTGCAGAAGGCTTTTTAGCCCACCTCCATTTCAAAGCTTGCCCATTAGGTTAGTGTGCTGCTCAGTGGCTTGATGGCTCAGGAGGCCCCTCCCAATCCTGTGTCCTGATGCTCCTCTTAAATATTTCTGCATACTTTCAGTCATTTGAAAATATGCGCTGTAGTTGGAACTATGCCGGGTTGCAATCTAAGTAATATCATATATGTTGGTACTTTCCTACAGTATCCTTTCCGTACCTATTATGTCACAGCCATGGCATACTGTGGTATTAAATGAAAGAGATTTTTACTTTCCCACCAATTTTGACAGATGCTAAAAACTTTGTTTGTTCTTTTTCATATTGCTAAATGGGAAATGAGAATAACTTGATAGATAACTTCAAATACTGCCCTTCCAAGAACTAATGTCATGTAATTATATAATTCAACAAAGCCAGAGCAAAAAAGGTCCAGAAGTCAAGGTGAATTGTGAAAGACGTGAATAAAATTCAAATCTCACACGGTAGTATTTGTGGCCGTTTTTGAGAGCAGGAAACAAAGCTCTGTATTCTGTGAGAGTCTGGATATTTTATTTTTTTCATTACTTAATCTTCAAAAAGTAAAATTATGCTGTAAACTGTGAAAAAGCTACTACACAAACAGAAAGGGTTTGAGGAATTTAAATCTGTGTTTGCACAGAATTGTACAAAGACAGGGCACTCATCTCTAATGGCTCTTGTGGAGGTAAAACCTAATAAGGCTGCCTATACACGTGCGCGGAGGTGGAGGGGAGGGCATTTTAATTTGAGTGGTTCCCAGGTAGACACTGATTTAAAATGCCACAGCATCATGTGTATTAAGCCCCTGTGCATTTAAAAATGGGTATGGGGCACTTTAGATAAACCCTATTCAATGAGATTTAGTTAAAGCACCCTGCAGCCATTTTTAAACGCGCGGGGGCTTAATACACATGAGGCTGCAGTCGTGCTGCAGCGTTGTAGTTAGAACATGGAGCAGACACAATTGATCTTGTTAGAACGGCAGCGAGTATATAGTGTATAGGCAGCCTAAGTTTCCCATGTGGAAATGGGTAAAGCTTAGGTGCAGTGTTTATTTAGATGCATCCTGATCCACACAGCACTGGAAAGTTGGCCCTTGACACCTCTGACAATACATACTGCTAGTTGGTTCCTGGAACTATCCATAAGAAGGGGCTCCATTTTTATTTATTGTGTTGTATGTGTTGCACTTATTCCATAATTATTATTATTATTA
>NW_017728997.1:18271578-18283524 GCF_001723915.1 Gavialis gangeticus | reverse complement strand
ATTCATAGTAATAGATATGTTGAGACCTGTAGACTGTCTAATCCACCCTCCTGCTCCTGGTGAGGTAATGCCCTTTCATATGTTTCCTTGTACTTTGCTCAGCCTGATTCCAGCTGCACATTTTAAATGAGCTCCAGTGGTTTTGTATAGTTGGGAGCCAAGGCAGAAGATTGCCATCCTTCTTATTTTGGTGTTATGCCCTTGGTATGAGAACTGCATCTTTTTCTATGCTCTGTAAAGTGCTGAATATATTTTTAGCTTGATAAATAAAAATTGAGGGTAGCGGTAAAGGCTTCTGCAGACACGCACTTATGGAAACGAACACTCCGGGTCATGCATAATGTGGTCAGAAACCAGAATAGTGTGTTTGCAGCATTGATCAAAGGCTGCATCCCAGAGTAAGGATGAGTAAATTGAGGTTCCATCTTGGGTGAGCATGTGGTGATGCTGGCTAACTGGATGTCTGAAGTCAATGCACGCTGAGAGTAACCACAGTTTCTCCTTCTAATTTTTCTCCCCAGAGCTCACAAGACGCTGCAGAACCCTTGGAAGATGGTGATGGGTGTGCAGATCGCACTGAGAAGGTAAGTCCATTGGTCGGCAGTATATCTCCACTGTGAGTTTTTGGAGAAGATAAAATGTTAGCTTGCAGGTAATGTGGATGTTTGATTAACAGATGCAATGCTATGATTTTTTATTTTTATTTTGCAGACACTTTTTCACACTAATAAGAAATCATTTTCATGGTAACTGCTACAAACCTGCCTTATCCTGTTGTGAATAGGCACAGAGTCATTTTTATCATTGAATGGAACCAAGAAACGAGAATGTGCATCAAGTGCATGGGCATAACAATCTGGGCTCTTAACCCAGGTTACAGAGTTTAAACCAGACTTTTCACAAGAACCACACCATCTTTATTACATAAGAGACTTCAGGGTCCTCAGGGCTTTTGCCTTAAGTGAAATAAAGATTATCTTCTTGAGCAGTGCGGTTTGTACAGGATATTGAGGTATTGGAGGGGTATTTTTCATTCATCAGAGCATAGGATTGAAAGAGACTCCTTGGGCCACTGAGTCTAGGCCCCTGCTGTTGAAGACAAGCAGTTCTTATAATCCCTTTCATAAACTCCCTTAGGTTCTCTCTACGGGATGGCAAAAACATGATCCTGAATACCCAGTTTTGTCTTTAGTTGGGAATAGGAGACACAGCCTTTCTCTACACATCTACTTCTTCCATTTCCATTTATTTTCATTTTTTGCAGGAGATGTGGTGAGATTGGAGAAGTCTGAGACAATATCTAGGGGCTTTTACGAGCAAAAGTGCAGTTGATTATGTAAATCTTCCCGGACTGAATCACTGATGGCTCTGCCAGTTCTGAGAGTAATTTTGTTTTCTAGTACTTGACAATGGGAGAACAATGCTCTGTCTCTGAGCATTTGATAACGTGGCAGATTCTTTTCACTTTACATGGGTGCAACCCAGCAGATTCATTGGGCTTGTCAGAATGTAACTGGGTGCTGAATCTTGGTCTCATGTGGTTTGATGTATTTGCCAAGTCGGATGGACTACAGACTGTAGTGCTTTACTGTCAGGAAAGTCATGAATAAATTATAAGAAATACAGAGAACACTTTCTGAGACTGCTCCAGCTTTCTCTGCATCCCCCTCCCTCTATATCTATCTATATAGTACAGCTTTTTAAATTTTAATGAATAAATGGTCTTGATATTGGACACTTACTTGCCATTTGCTCATTTTGGCAGACTGGTGACCCACAGTTATGTGATCATAAGTGGACTCTTGACTGGTGCAGATCCTAGCCTTGCAGGAGGCTGAAGGATGGACAGGAGGCTGTGTCTTTCCAGTGGGCACTTTGCTTGCACAGGATCTACCCCAGAAACTCCTGGCTGACAAAGAGCAGTGATTGTAAACTGTAGGTGGCAAGGTATTTCTCAAGGAACTGAGGTAGTGCCTCACTGCTGTACCAGTCGCTAGCTCTGACACTACCAAGGGATGCCTGGGCAGGGGACTTGGCTTGCAGGTGGGGTCCCCTCAATTCGTGAACATCCTTTGTGAAGCTGAAGCCTTTGAGATGATGCTGAAAGGTCCATTACAACCAGCTGGTTTCTTTCCAGCCATGATGCTGTCAATAACTGTTTGCTTCTGTTGACAACCAATGCATTGTTTCATTACTGATAGGCTTCCTGACCATGGGGATGGGCCTTGCACTGGATGAAACTGCAGACATCTTCTCTGTTTCAGGCCCATCAAGTGCAGAAGCTTCCTGATGTCTTTCTTGCTTGTTAGTATCGAATGTAGGGCAGATCCTGCAGTTCTTACTCATGGTGAGATAGCTGCTCCGTTCAAAGGGACTTCTTGGCCTTGTTTGTTTGCTGTCACAAGTGCAGTTATGCAGCTTAAAAAGAGTAATTTTTGGTGTGGGTCCTGAAAGAGTGCTGGGTGCCTTGGGTGGGTGACCTTTTCATTGACACCATCAGTATCCTACAGTGGAGTGCAAATTCAGTTCATCAAGTCTGTGGCCACACAGACCTGAACAGCTCTCTGCAAGGGCCTGATACAAGAAATCATCTGTACTTGGAGCAGTAATTATGGATGTGATTTAAGGGTAAACATGCTTACGTGTTGTCTTAAAGAGAGAGAGATTTTAGCGCCTTCATAAATGCTTTCTGAATCAGCCTTCTAAGTAGAGAGTAAATGAATCCTCTGGTTTGAGCTAGACGGTACATGATGCTTGCCTACACTATATCAGAGTGTTTTGTTGTATGATTGTGTTGGTAGTATGATATAAAAGAAAGCACTGATATTAAGAGAGCTGCTAACTGAGCCTTCCCTGCAGCTCAGAAGTGTCTCTGCTCTTGAATATTCAGTATAATTGCATATGAATTTTTCAAATATCACAAAGGTTTTATGGTCACAAAACTGGCCAAGAGCATTCTTTGTCACCCGTCAGTTAGTAATAAATCTAGACGGCAGACATCTGATCAAAATTAATTGCAGCAGATAGAAGTGCAGCAAATGTTAAAGTGTCCGTAGCATTTACACACCAGTGGATTGCTATGGTTCACCAGTTCTGAATTATTTTTGGTCCTCAGTTGCTCATTTCTCTGGGGGAAATCAACAAGAACCACCAGTTCCATACAATGAATAAACATTGCGTTCTGAATCTTCATTGAAAATATTTGGTTTATAATTGTCTTGGAAATGAATAGTTTATAAAACCTTTCTTCCATTTGTTTTTAAAAATGTTGGGTCAGATGAGTCCCTTACCGTATAAACAAGACTGTTATTTTTCTGGTATATTTTGCCACAGCACCTCGCTCTAGAGCACTTGAATGGCATCGTTAAACCTTAAGTGTGAGGCAATACTGTAATTGCCAGGTTGGTTTTTAATATGGCAATACAGTCTGAGTATAGAACTTATGTAGGGAATATATTTATACACAATAGAGAAACGCACATACGAGTTTACAGACACTTTAAAAGAATTTGCATGTTAACGTGTTGTCATTGTTATCAGTAAAATATCAGGAAAGATATTGGCATCAACCTAAAAAGGCATTGACAAGTGAAACATTTCCATAGCAGCGTATATTTGGAGAGAATGGCAGAACCTTCAATTAAATTGTATTTCCAGTGGAGCCAGAATAATGCCTTAACAGTGTCTAGACATTTGTGTCCCAGCTGATATACCGTGTTCAGTAAGATGCTCTCAGAATTGACCTTTCAGCAAAATCAGCACCAGTATAATTCATGCTGTTAAACAATTCAAACATGTTTTTTCCTTTTAATTCCTGAAGCTAAGGAATTAATTTTCACTAAGTGAAAATAACAGTGTCCTAGGCAAGAGGAAAGAAATTGTGAAGACAGGTATGAGGACATTGTTGTTTTGCATCCCAAGACTGGCAACACAGCATTTGCTCATGGTGTTTGTCAAACAAAATTAGCATTAACGTAGCAGTGGTGGCAGATAAGTGTGGTAACATTTATGTACTGGGACTGGAACAATCCCCTGTTGCTTATGCAATTAATTCATTAATAATAAAAGTTGTATCTTAAGATGTGGAGGTTTAATGCATTTTAAGAGATTTTAGTACATGATGATTTTTTTTTCTCTCCTTTTGGGCTTTTTCTGTTTAAATGTTTTATTAGTTTTAATAGTGTACACTGGTTACAGACAGTAAATATTAACAATACAATGAGCCCTGTCCAACCCTCATTACCGTCAGCAAACTAGGTCCTTAGCTGGCACAACCTGGCGTACCTTCGTTGAGTTTAACTATTGACTTTGGTGGAGCGAAGCTGATTCACACCAGATCAGCATCTACCCCCGTGTGAGTCTATCAGTTGTGTTTCATAAGAAGTGGGTGAGAGAGTGGATCCTGTATGAGTGCCATAACCCGAAGACCCAGGTAGAATTCATAGTGTATATGGGGAGCGATGCGGCGTGATGAAGAGCACCATTAGGACCATTGGTGTTTGACTTCTGTGTTACTTACCTAGAATTGGGCTGAGCAGTGCACATGAGAAGGGGGTGTCACGTTCAAGCCAAGGTGATTGAAAGGTAGCAAACAAGGCTGGTTGCATGTGTTTGGTTTCCCCACCTGACCGTTCTTGTTTGCAGGTAGCTTCCTCTTTCCTCTTGCTTTCCCTGTGGAGGGATGCTCTAAGTCATTGGTCTTGACTTAGCAACAGCAAAGCAGGAGTATCTTTTTAATGTTGTTAGCTGATCCAAAACAAGACAGTTTTTAAACTCTTGATTTAATTCTGCAGCCGAGAGTGAAAAGGGGGTGAGCTGCTGCGTGGGAACAGTTAGAATCCTGCAGGGAAGGAAACAGAGAGCAAATGACAGGGTGTACAAATAATGTGACATTCCATATCAGTCACGAAATGGGAACACTTTTAGGAGCAATGCTACTCAGTAAATTATTCAGGAGTCGGAGTCTGTTACCAAATGGCCCATTATTGCATATGACAGCTCAACACGTAGGTCAAAAGGGAGTGAGGAGATGAATAGAGAAGACACCTTGCGCTAAATGGCAGCAAAACATATTATAGGAGCCAAAGGCAATTAAATGTGATACAATTTGTAGGTATTAATGACAACACTTGGGTGCATTTGTTGCTGAATTAATGTGCAGCGTTTCGGGGTTAATTACACCAGGGACCAGTTTAGCAGAAGTAACATGTGGGAAATGGAAGAGTTATTGACCTGGCTGAAGAAAATTCTCCGCGGAATTCATTTGAGATTAAGAATCATCTTTATCTACAGATGAGATCCCTGTCCCAGCGCAATCAGTGGCAAGGCTACCCTCGACTTCAGGGGGGCAAGATTCCTCCTCTATGGAGGAGGACTGGGAGTTAGATTTTCTGCCTATGCAGCTCTGCAGCCAACAGAACATTTTTTTCCCATTAGGTTGGAGCCTTCCTGGCTTTTTCTCCTCCTGCACCCTGATCTTTGCAAGTCCCAGCCTGGCCAGACAGGGTAGTTTTCAGAATTCACCTGTTTGAGCTGGGAGCTCAAGGAAGTATGCCCTTATGAATACAAGGTCTGCTCGGACTGCTGGTGTGCTGCTATAGATAACTCAGTCCCAAGTGCTGAAACTTAATTCACACACTGGTTCGCAGACCTACATTTGCTTCAGCAACCAGAGGCACAACTCAGCTTGGGTTTAGATGGGACCTAATGATAAGTGACAGCTGCATTTCAAGCAGATGCTGCAGGTAACAGATTGGTTCCAAGGCCCACACATTTTTAGCATGTTTATGAAAATTTTGGATTTCATGTGCAAAGCAAAACCCTTGGAGAGGATTCTACATAGCCTGGCATTTGTACCTCCCTCCCTTCCCCGCAAGGTTACCATCTTTCAGGAGAAGTGCAGTCAGATGTGGTATTGCCTGTACCCATTCTGTACTATCGCACGCTGAGGTCTCATCACACGTAACAAGCTCAGCAAGGGTGTTGTGGTGGATCAGTCTAAAGAAAAGCTAGCATCAGTTTAAGGAAAAACATAGTTCTTTTAGGAAATGGTGTTTGTGAAGTGGCATCTTTTAGACGTGGTCCAAAACCAAAGTCTTATCTTGCAGGGACCAAATTTCATTCCATGATTTGAATATAAAGCAGCCCATGAGCTTTCTGGCCAGCCTCCAAAGACACTGACTGTCTTCTAAAGCAGGGCCAGAGAAAGACAGTTTATTTTGTGCCAGTTTTACATCTCCTTAATGATTAGTTGACACAATTTTATTAACCTGTATTGACTGCTTTTTAAATGCAAATGGGATACTTCAGCAAAAAATGAATAAGAAAATTGCAGTGGAATTAGTCCAGATAAATGAGCCCATCAGATTGATGGGAGGATCATCACCTGGAAAATCATAAATTAACAGAGCATCGAAAGCCAACTTGATTATTGTATAACAATTAAATGGAGACAATTTAGTATTTTGGTAAAACAATTAAATCATTAGGAAGTGCTGCTATCTACTCTACAAATGTAACAAGTGGAATCTGCCATCCATGGTAGACAAAAATAGAACACTAATTTGTCAGGATACCAGCAACTAAGGCTTTGTGACATGAATTTTTATCACCATAATCTTTGGAATAGCTGAGTGACAGAGAAGAAAAGATGGCTCTGAATGAAGAACAGCAAAATCAGATGTGGAGCTATGGAATAACAATTTCCAAACTGTTGGAAATATTAAAAATAGTGCTGTGGATAAGAGCGAAAACAAAAGAATGCCTTGTCCCTGGAGTAACTGCAAGATGAGTAAAGCTGGAGCAAGAACTCAGTCAAAGTTTGGATCTAAACTTTCTTTGGGGTGTGAGGGTCAGGGTTTCCAATTGGCCTGGAAATGAATTGCAACCTGTTGGATCTGTGCCTGTGCAGCCCCAATACTCCCGTGGAAACAAATGATTGCCATGCAGAGGGGTGTATCAGTTTGCGCATGTCTGTCTGCAGGAGGGCTGCAGGCTACAGGTGGTTTTCTATGCCCATGAGAGCTGGGCACGGAGTAAACTCTAGTATAGAGGGAAACTAACCTTAGTGCTGCACTCAGTTATGGATAATATACTTTTCTTTGGTGGTTAAAAGGAGTACAAATATGATGGCATGGGTGGCTAGCATTATTACAGATGCTGCGGGCCATTCTAGCTAAACTGAGAGAGTACTTCTAAAGACTGATATGTAAAGTATTTTTGTTTGGGTGGGGATATCAAGATATAAATTAACACCAAGATTATTTTTAATGCTAGCATTATTGTAATTATTATTTATGGAGGGAGATTGATTTTTTTTTTGAGGACGAGCACTAGGGTGATCATTATGGGCTCCAAAGCAGGACACAATCCCTGCTATACAGAGAGATATAGCAACATAGATGTGGGGCTGCTGTCCACGTGCAAAATGAGGATTGGTGGGGTTGTAACTTCATAACAATTTTGGAATCAAAACCATATATTGGACCCATCCAACTGACCTACACTTCTTTCAGAGAAAAGAGACCAGTATGTTGGAGACTTGTAAAGCACGATAAAGATGTGCATTCCTTTTCACTGCTTGGGAAGTCATCCTGGCCAGCTATGCAGCTGCTGCATGGACTGCCGATTTAACACAGTGCTGTTGTCTTGGAGTAACTGCACATGCAGCATGCGTGGACATATTCCCCATGCTGCTAGGCAAACAGACTTTAAAACTCCAGAGTTTCTCTGCTGAGTGGATGTGGACAAGTGTTCCAAAGTGACACTCTTCAATGTCTTGTATCTGAACTATTAGGCTAAAATAATAGCCTAAAAAAATTCTCCCGTTCAAGCTCCAGAACTCTGAAAACTGGGGCAGTACTTATCTACGCTCAGACACAACAGAAGAGATGGAGAAGGCTGGTCTAATGATGTGATTAATTTTAGCTACCTTTTACCTCCCTTTAAAAAAAGAAAGAATATAATAAAAGCATCCCAATGAAAGAAGAATGCAAATGGGCTTGGACTGCATTAGTGCCCTGCTTTACATTTTAGGGGAAATGTGTTACTCTTGAATTGTATTTACCCACAATTTAAAAAACAATGCATGGTATTCAAACTACTGCATGGCCCAATTAAGCCAAAACATAGTAAAGGAATAACCCTGTTGAAAGATTACATTTCCCTTCACTAAACCTCAAAGTCTAAGACAAAACAGCTCTTCTAAAGATATGCCTGTCATAGGGATAAAGTGCTTAAGGAAGGCATCCTGTGTGCAAGTTTATGAGATTAGCAGGTCTTTATCTTTATCTTAAATTACTATATAAAGGGAACCATCACTCCAGGATGAGCTTCGACAGTGTCTGTTGCCTGCCTAAAGGCGAGATCATCATTAGCTCTGGCCCTTATCTAGCCTTTGCCTATGCTCTTGGATTTCTAAAGTCACTAGCCTGTTGGAATTTAATGCTTCCATTTTAATTGTATTTAATCTTTTGCTACTGTTGATCCAGCTCTATAAATTATTTAAAAGGCAGAAAGCTTTTCCTCAGTAATTAATGGCAGGTTTGTTAGATACTGTAACAGCCTGAGGCTTCACTTTCCCTGCATAGTTCTCTAACCATCTCATCATTACCTAATATAACAACCAGCCTCTCCGGCTTTATAAAATTATAACCGATGGCTTCTACCAATAGCACTTGAGGGGGAGATGCTGTGGTAGGGTTAGAAGTGCTTACTATCACTGACAGAAGATGGTTTGTTTCTTGGCAGCCTACAGCCCATTTTTCAACTGCTGAGGAAATACTGTACGACAGACACTAGGCTCTTATAGAGTAACTATTTTTATGTCCAATGTTGGTCAGTGTTGCAGTGCACCTAATAGATCGTAAGGACATTTACAGTACGCAGGAAACCCATACCAGTAATAATGATGAAAAAGTATTTCACAGGAGGAAACAAGAAAAAGCCCCATTCTTTCTTCCACTGTCTGCTTGATAAAGGAGTCGAGTTCTACCATTAAGTGTACTGTAGGAATCTTTATGGAGGACTCATTTTCCTCCTACATCATCACAAGCACAGTAGGTCACCTCCTTAATAGGAGCCCTTGTTATACTTCTGAGCAATGAATCCTCTTCTCCATCAGGTAGCAAAGAGAGAGTAATTCTTGTCAGTTCTAATCAAAGGATCTTTGGTGTGTCAGATGATGGATAAACACAGTTCATGTGCCAAGGTTCAGCCAAAAATCACTTCAAAGACACAGCAGTGGCTTGCCTGGATTAGCAGAGTGTGCCTTTGAAAATGGCAGCAAATGTTTGCTAGTTCCATACTTTGGTCTTAATTTAATCCTAGTCATAAAGCTAACCAGAGCGTGCTCCTGAGAGCTTAGATTTTCCTCCCTCTCTCATTCTCTGAACTCCATGTATTTATCAACTGAAGTCAAAGGTATCTGGAGACTAGGATAAGCACTCTTCTCCCTTTTTAAATCTAAATAAATACATGATGATGGCCTCCCTCCAGAGAACTCTTCTGTTCTAATTTCTCCTTTGGCATATTAAGCAAGGAAGTTAAAACTTACTACAAACTCCTTCCATAGCTCTATCCAGAAAATACAAGAACGTGAAAAGAGAGAGGTGGCTTCCTATCGCATGCTTTGAAGTTTCTAAGGTTTTGGTGTAGCTTGATTTTTTTGGGGGGTCTGGGGTCCTGACATAGCATTCTGGTGTGCGTGTGTGATCATCGCATGGCATTTATGTTGTGTTCTAATAGGGGCAGTGCACTGCCACTTTTGCACATGGCTATGTTGTGACACTCAGCACCATTGTGGAATACCTACAGTCTCCAGAGGCGCTTGTACACATGACGATTGTCACCATGTACACATGACAAAAATTTCCTTTCTGTGGTTTAAGTGTCAAGGAAGGTGCTGGTGCTTAATAGTGTCAGCCAGGTGCTGTCTCTGAGCTGAGTCAGCACCCAGCTTGCTAGCAAGCCACTGAGGCAGTCCTGGGGGGGTGCCACCACCATGGAGGAAAGGACTGGGGTCCGCTGGCAGCTTTCCCCCCTGACCACAGTCGGGCTCTGCCGGGGAAAAGAACAGGATCAGGCCTCTTGCCCTAACAGTGATGGAAGCCCCTCAGTTGAAATGGTGGGTTTTAATTAAAAACCCACCGTTTCAATTTAGGGGGCATAGAATAAAACGCTGAGGACTAAACCCCCGTCATGTGTACAAGTGCCCTATGTGTGCTTAACTCTGTTGGCCTTCTGAGGCCCTGGTTGACATGTTTTTTCAGAGAAGAAGAAAATATATTTCTCACAAAGACCATAGGGAAAGAATGAGATGTTATCTTCTCAATAGAAATGTTAGGCCCTTCAATTCTTTTCTGGTGTAGCTTTTAGTGTAGGGCTGCTGACATACCCCTGGAGAAGGAATATAAGCTCCTGGTACATCAGAGGGTTAAAAATGATGGAAGCCATCATTTTTTGTGATCTGCAGATAATGACTAAAGCTCATGTTTTGGCAGGCCAGCCTCATGACTTACAAGGCACTAAGGCATTGGCATTAAGTTGTATATAATTTCTTGAAGGCATTAAGCCAGTGAGGAAAGAGTGGAGGGGAAAATTGTGCTCTGGGACAGCACATTCACCCGTGTGCAGTGAAAGCTGCACTGTTCTTCCACTTCATGAATTGAATGCTGGGTACAGATGCAGAGCCACAGGTAGTGATGTGACCCTCATTTGCTTACCTGCTGTAGCAATGAATGAATGCCTGAATAACAGACTGTGCGAGTGAATGAAAACCTAGCCAACGTGTTTTCAGTTGGGAGTTCTGCTGTAAAAACTTGATGGCCCTTAAAGAGCAGCTCCTTTCACATTTAAATTTTGCCACCCCATGCATCTCGCTTTCGAAATGATTCAGGCTTCTTCAGGAATAAGTGAAGAGTGCGCGGGAACAAGCCACAAGAGTTATGCTCTCCTGATCTTTTGCTCCTGACAACCTTGCTGATGTGCAGTGAAATATAAATGGTTTAAAGCATGATTCACTATTAAACATTAAAGAGAAAAAGTTCAGCTATTCATAAATTAATGTTAAATCTGTTTTCTGCAGCTACTGTATGCCTAGTGATAGCTCACTTGCCTGTAGTTAGCAAAGAGAAATGCTCTCTGAAGAATCGCATCCTTTCGTTTCTGTTGACAACTATAAAGAAAAATATTAAAAATACCTCTTAAAATTGTATCTGTAATTCTTGGTAAAGCAACATTGCATTTTTTTCATTAAGTCCTCACCCTGTCCTGGGACCACCATTTGTGACATACTAATTAACTCTGATTTAACACAACCATTATTTCTGGAGTTAATGGATAGAGAACATTGTCTAATATTATTATATATGCATTCATATGACTAAGGCAAAAATGAGCTAAGTTAAATGGGAGAAGAGTTAACGTGGCAGTTCGGAGATACAAATAGGATTGTGTGTTTGGGAGATGGATTTAAAATGCCCATCTAATACTATGTATGGGGGATGGTTTCTCTCCCTCTGCTGTCTGTCTCTCCTCTCCTCTTCTCTCTCTTAAAAAAACAACTAGAGTTGTCTGTTTGCAAGCAGGCACTTTATTTGTCTCCATTTTATCTGAGAAGGGTTAATCTACAGGAGCTTACAATAGAAAAGCTCATCAGCTCCTGTCTTAATTGCTCCTCTGAACATGGACTGTGCATGGTAGCTGTGTTTAAAAACGCATGCGAGTGCCTCGGACTGGGGGACAATTGTCAGGCAAAAAACAAATGGTCTAGCTGGGCCTGGGCCTGAGCCTGGGATTGTTTTACATCTTCATTAATAATTCGGATGATGAGATTGAGTGCGCGCTTAGCAAATTTGCAGATGCTGCTAAGTTGGGTGGAATTGCAGACACTCTGGAGGGTAGGTCTAGGATCCAGAATGACCTAGATAAACTGGAGAAATAGTCTGT
>NW_017728997.1:18245311-18266578 GCF_001723915.1 Gavialis gangeticus | reverse complement strand
TTCTGGTGTCAGCACAGGACAGGAATCTGAGTGCCTGAGCTCAGCTCATCCTTTCTCTAGCCCGCAGGAGGTGTGAGCGAGTGCTGCAGAGGTGGTGTCTTAAGCCCCAAGTATGGTAGACTATTGCTAGGGTTTCCATGTCAGTACAGTGCCTTCCTGGAAGACCTGCTTCCGAAGTCTACACCCACTGGGAAAGCTCTCTGTGAAGCGAGCAAGTCATGCCGTGGCTGACTAGGACAGTGCGGGTCCGGGATCTGCAGGTCTAGGATGCAGTCTCTACCCCCGGAGCTAAAGAGGAAACACTGAGCTCCCACGTGCCAATAAACTCTTTTCCTCCACGTGCGTTTTCCAGGAGAGGAGGATGCTACACGCACAGCTGGTCCGTCTGTGATCCTGCACAGGAGCTTCAGGAACTCCTCCAAAGAGGGGACAGCGAATAAAAAAACTTTAGGAGGCATCAGGATAAAACCAAAGCAAATCAGAGGTTTTCTGGGAAAGCAAAACACAGGTGGCAGATAGCTGATAAGTGAAGGCTTTGAACTCCCAGGAAATGCTGAGCGGAAGTGCAAGTATCTCACTGGATTCCTGGGGATCTTCAGGAAGCGTTGACTTTGTCTCAGATCTCGGGTGTCTTGAAGGTTTACCCTGTGTATTCCTTAATAGATGTTCTGGCAGATGTGCATCTCTCTGCCTGCTCTCTCTAGTTCATCTCGCTCCTGTCAGTGGCTTCTAGCCACCACCTCTATTGCTTATGGCAAACTTTGTTTCTTTTGCCCTGGATGGCAAGATGCGTATCAGCAAGTGCACCCCAGCTGGGTAGTGAAAGTGTGAGGAGTTTGGTCCTTCTTCCTGTATAGTGCGTGGCTGGGGGCAGTGCTGCAGTTATGCTCAGCTGGCAGCTGGGGAATGGAGTCTTGAAGACATTAAAGTCCTTTTAGATGCTTATGTACCTCAGTGCTTTATAAGAACCTCCCAGGTGCCTCCAGGCAAGAATTGGTCCCAAGTGATTTGCTCAGACCTGGTCCAGGGGGTCTCCCTGGGACTGGCTACCTGACTTCATCCAGCTTTTATACCCTCCTGGCAGAACCTTACTCTTATTTTCACATCACTCCATTTTGCATTTTGCAAGAGGTGCCGTGGACGGATCCCTCTTGTGCCAGATTTGCCTGTGAATGTTTTTTTGATGGTGAATGCTAACACAGGATGGAAGAGGGAAGAAATAATTTTAAAACTAAATCTGCTGGAATGAGGCTTTTTGATGTGGAAAGGTACAGCTGTGAGAACCACGAAGGCACATCTAATTGTATTTGAAAAGATAACCTGGACCGGGTCTTTAAAGACATTACTATTGACAAAGAATGTTTATGCGCAGTTTTCCAGCGGTGGTCTGATTTCTTCTTAAGTATTCAAATAGGGCTGTTACAAAACAATGATCTGCAAAAATATTGGTAAAATTCTTGATTACCATGAAGCTTTACATGGGATTTTGAGTTAACCACCCAAACTAATTAAGTGAAATTATCCTAATTTGTTTATTATGTTAATGATCTGAATTAATTTATAGTAATTTAGCATGTATTACTAAAGATTTATTATGTTTCCCACCAAATTACTTAAGAGCTATAAATCCCATGGTTAAATTGTAATTAGTGGAGACATATTTATCGAAAGGGATAATTACATCTGATAAAAGTTCTTCAGTTAGGCTTAATTAAAACAGATTATTCCCCCATAAATGAAAAGTAAATATGGTAATTACTGGGTAGGTTTTCATTGCAAAAATGAATATCGCAGCATTTTAATTTTCTAAAGGGGTGGGAAAGTAAACTGTATAACTGATTACTTCCCAATAAACTATGATTAATAATCCCTGGGAAACAGACATTTTATAGGAGTAAACATTTTGCTACTTAATGACTAAAGAGTAGACACTAGTCAGAAGAATCAACCATTAACTCATTTTTTAAGTGGACTGTTGCTGTTTTGAACCATAATGAAGACTGCGTTAGGAAAATTAAATTTTCTCCAATAAGACTAACCCTAGTTCATCTAAGTAGCAGTGCTGGGGGAAAATGACAGTTAAGCACCCTGGAAATAATTTTTACTGATGATTATATGAGTTGTGGTTTCTTAGATGTACACTAAATTTACAATATTTTCTGAGCTAACGGAATATATTTAATGCACATCAGTGCACATGCAGAGATTAAACAGTAAATCCATGTTTTCATAATTTATAAATGCATTCTGTTTCAAATCACTGTCCATGAGGATCCTACTTGCAAATTGCATTGCGAACAGGCCACTACTGAGTGAGGCAAAACCATACGCACACACATTTGTCACTGCACCAAGATCTGCTTAGCCAGGAATATCAGGGAACAAAATGGTTATGAGCTCTGATTCCTAGGCTGAGGTAAGGTAGAGCAGGTGAGGGATTTTGCATTGAAATATTGTGGGGGTTTTTTATCATGCATTGCAATTTCTTCAGAACTGAAATTTTCCTTTGCAAAATTTTAAAACCTTGCAAGTTTTTTGGTTTTTGTTTTTTGGTTTGTTTTTTTTACTTTTCCATTGGGATATTTTAATGGAATATTTTGGTTTGAGTCAAGCTTGTCTGAAATGAAATCTCTGGGGTTTGAAACTGAATACAGGCGTGTTGCATGGTTTGACAGTAGCTTGTCTGTGGTGCCCCATGGGGTTGTCCATCAGATGCATTGCATTTCCTTTCTCTTCTCTTGGCCGGGTGCAGCTGGGCACAGTCTCCTGCCACCCAAGTAACTGCTGCAGGTATCGGGGAGGAGGGAGCTGGCTGGGGAGCCAGCCCCTGTGGCAGAAGGGGTAGGCAGCTCCTGGATTAGTTCCCAAACGCAGCAGCGAGTTCCTGGAAGGCGCAAGTTCCTGGTGAGCCGAGCTGGGACACCAGCCTCGTGGAATCCCCCCACAATGTTTAGTTCTCTGGCAGACTCTTTATATTTCATTTTTGCTTCCTGTGTTGAGTAGCAAACACATTTAGAAATATCAGTATTTCCCGCTGGACCTAACTCTAGCATGACATTTGGTATAGTCCCTTAGGAATGCTATGGACTGTAATCTGGCTACCAGATGTAACAGAAATCTTGAAATGATAGTAAAAGGAACATGATGTAAAATGACAGGAGTTGAAAGCCAGAGGCATGATCAAGCATGAAAAAGAGCTGATATTTCTACTCCTTTTGGAATCTTCCTTGCATGAAATAACAGGTCTGGGGCACTGCAGCCTGAGGAGCCTCTGACGATTAGAAACCTGTGCCTAACCTCAGATAGCTGGACTAGTTTATTTGAGTGTGCAGGGCCGGGTGGCACCTTGTAGATTAACTCGTTCAGAGGCATACATTTTTATAGGCAACAAACTACTTGGTTAGATACCGTGGATTCAAAGTAGGCTGTCACCTATGAAAAATCATGCCTCTCTGAATGAGTTAGTCCTTAAGGTGCTACCCTACCCTACCCTGCCTTCTGCCTGACTTCAAACTAACGTGGCTAACTACCTCTCTCTTCTCAAATGTGTAATTACACAAGATCTCTGAGCCCAGGCTCTCAGACCCACTGGGAGAGCACGTTTACATCAGCTGGCCTTTCTGTGAGAGTCAGTGCTGGTCTGGGGAATGGGCACAAGTTAATTTTGCTAAAACAAGGATGCAGCGGGGCAAGGAGCCCCTGGAGCAGCAGCCCATGTTAAACATCAGGGCTGGGCTTGGCAGATGTATGTTGGAGGAGGCCAGCTTTTAATGGGGTGGGTCCTGGCGTCCATAGCGGCTAGTCAGAGCTGAGGTGCTTGTGCTGACCACTGCAGCTTATGGTTTACAATGGGAAACCCATCACAACAGTAGGGGTGGGGCAGTGGGCAAGGGGTGTTGATGTCGGTACAGATTATATGTCTGGGTTTAAAGCAGAGCGTGGAGACTGGATAAGGGTTCTAGCTGCTGCGCTGGCCGGGAAGCGGAGCTGATCGCCGGGGAGCCAGACGTGTGTACGATGCTTGCGCTTCTGGCACTTGGAGTTTTTCAGGCTGCTCCGCTCCTGCTACCTTGCAGAAGAGGATGTGTGCCTTAGAGGAAGGGACAGCATGAGCCTGCAATGCTGTGAAGGAAAGGCATGTTGAATCCCTGGGGCTCGATCCCATGTACAGTATCATCCAGTGAAGTCCATGGGAGTCTTTCAGCTCACTGCAGCCAGTTTTGGGTTTGAACTGCAAGCCAGTGTCCTTGTGAGGCTGTCAGCAGGGCTGAGTGCCATGGGACAGCAGTGGGATTGTGTTGGCCCGGGATGTCCTTGGTTCTTTCGTGCATCTGCCATGGTGTGGCAATAAATGTCCGCGGTGTTGTGAGCAGCGCTTCAGTTTCTCTTCAGATCGTATGATTTCCCCTCCCTCTCCAAATACTTTTGAACACCATTAACTCTGCTAGCAAAGATTAACGCATGGATTCTTGCTAGGTGTCTGAGACATTAACAGTGATGTTCCTGTGTTTGATATTCATAGACCTTTTTAAAATATTTTTATTCATCATTTCAAAGGATTACTTCTAAGTACTGAACTGATGTATCCTTAATCCTTTCTTCATTTTGGCCCAGCAAAAGGAAAAAGTCTCTTTCTGTACCTTGCTCCATCTACATTTTCCGTTGACTTTTCTATTATTAATGTTTGCTATTTCCGGAATGTAACCGGCCTACCAAGAAGAGCTTTTAGTCACCCAAATGATCTCCACATCTCCTTAAACATTTTCAATGCGATGATTACAGCAGCAGAAACTGCTAGTGAAATCAACTCCTGTCTGAATTGTTAATGACTGCAGCAGACCAGCACTCCTTCCTCCAGTACAGATCCTGATTCTGTTTTGTCCCTTCTAAAATCCAAACAGATTAGTGCACTCCAGATTTTCTTCCAGCTAGGCTCAGCATTTGGTTAGTCATTCATGACTTTAAAAAATACATGACAGTTATTTATTCATTGAAAATCCAGCCTGGTTTTCTGGATCTTTTAATAGTTTTTTCCCTCATCTGGTTTTGCTTGTTCAGAACTTGGCTGGAATTTAGGGGACGGGATCTGTGCATCTGTTCAGTATTGGGACACACGCTGACTTGCATCTCTGACCTGCAGAAATAGCACCTGTGTTTGTGTTTGGAACCTGCTTCTTTTCATAGATTATGTCGGGTTCAGGCTGACTGATTCTGTGCTCCATACAAACAAAGGAAACTCCTCGTCTTCTTGTATCTTAAGTATAGTGGAGCCAGCTGAACCCCTGATGCAGTGCCTGAGGAAGTCAGCGGTGTGAAGCTAGTTTCTCTGCACACTGCATGAGCACTGTGCACTGTCCCTGCATGGAGGGGGAATTTCTACTGCTTCTATGGCCTTGCTTTTCTCTGCGCGGCACCCAGGGGCCAGCCCCTCTGAGAGCCCAGCAGTTGTAAGGGGCTAGCAGGCCAGGAGTGTTCAAGAGAAGGAGCTGCATGTCCAGCAGGAAGTCTCCAGGAAAGTTGGCCCTGCTGGGAGTAAATGCAGGCTGCAGAGTCCTTGATGGCTCTGCTTGGGTGGGACCTGGCTGGTAAGGAGAACGGTGGGGGGCCCATTGTGCTGGGTGCTGGACACGTGTACCAAAGACTTTATGCTTGCTCCAGCACGTATGGGCAGGGGCTTCTGGAACTTGAGGGGCCTGATCCTGCATAGCTTGGCAATTCCCATGCAGGATTGGGTCTCTCAAACTTGGGGAGCATCTGCCCCGTTTTCCCCTCCGGGGCGTCTCCAAGCGGGGAACGCTTTGCTCATTGTCCCGCAGAATCAGGTCCCTGCCCAGTGCAAGGCAGCAGGCAGCTGTGTTTCTGCCACAGCTGGTCCGCTTCAACTGTTTATAGTCTAAGTCTGACATCTGGTGTGGTGTGAGAGTATTGTTGGCACCCAACATTGTTGGCCAGAGGAACTGGCAAGTGGCCCTCTAATGGGCACTCTACATGGAAGACCATGCAAGTCACTGCAAAGGTTTGTACTGATTTTTATTGGGCGAGACCCTAGTCCAGCATCTGACTGCAGGACATACAAGGTGAGTGCAGCCCGACTGTCCTGCAATTCCTGGATGCTTACATCCAAGGCTGTTTTAGAGCCACTGCAAAAAATGTGAATAATTAATGTTAATCACTGAAATATTTGGGTGCACTTGTGGCTGCTGTTTAATTTATTGTTATATGATATTATTTGACATTTTGAGCACTTAACCCCTGGGTTATTTTACACAGCTTAAAACTAAGATCAGTACTGTGTTAGCTATGGTATGTGGTAAATGTCATTGGCAATGTTCAGCTTGTTTTCTAGTCATCTTTATCAGATTGCAGTTAACTCTTTGAAATCGCAGCGCAGCAAACAGGCACCTTCCTATTCTGAAGCAAGACTGACTATCCTTAAATACTGAAGTAGGTTATTATTCCATACCCATACTAACCATGATGGCACATGGGCAGAAAATACTCAAATACTATGTTGTATTCTTCAGACTACTGCACTGAATACAGATCTGTGGCAGTATTAAGTAGAAAAATGACAGAAAATTATAGATATTAATCCCTTGAGAGTAACTTTAAACAGCAGTTAAAGACAAAGAGGAGTATAATCCACAGAGGATGGAAATTGCAGCATCCACGCAGCATTGTATTACATAAATGTTACCAAACGGAAATGTAAATTTCCATAATTTGGTAATAGGGCATAATGCATAGTATTACGAGTGGGTTGAGTTGTCTGAACCGGAGAGGAGGGGAACTCTGTGCTGTTGCTTTCTTTCTGGGATGTAGAGTTCAAAACAAAGCGATCAGATGTAGTCCATTCCCTGCTTTCCTTACTTCTGGTTAGTTATTCATAAGGATGTTCGTAAAGAAAAATGTCTCCTTATGGGACACAGACCATAGCAGGGAAGTCAGTCAAGCATGGCACCTCTTAAAATGTTGTTTCTGTTGTGGCTCCCCTTAGTGAATTGACCCAAGCATCAGGAAATGGCTCGAATCTCAGTGGTGTTGAAAAGGCAGAAATACGTATCGCCAGGCAGATGCGTCATGTTCGCATCTCGTGGGTTGCTTCCCTCCCCAGCTCTCAGGGTGAGCAGTCCTTCCAGGAGGGGCGTCGCTCCTGATCCTTAAGGATTCGGTACCCCTTGTTATCGCTTACTTGACTCTGCTTGGGTAAGAGAGGGTTTCTCTGGAAACACTTTGTACAAACTGAAAGAAAAAACAAACCCTGGCAAGTCACAAAGCAAGCCTCTAGTGAGCCAACTATATCAGGACAGAGGCAGCTCGACACTAGAAGGAGGCCAACAAACAAAGAAGACATCAAAAAAGATTTCTTTTGGGGAAAAGGGATGATTGGCAAGTGCGTTAGCAAACAAGCTGAGAAGCTGCGTAGGTGCTGTGTAAATGGACAGCCCTCCCACCACCAAGGAGAGCTTGAATTTAATTCTAACTGTGTTAAAAACTGGCTCATTTGGAAGGTGTGAATTCCCATGAGCCGTGCACGTAAAAACTGGTTTGTTGTGTGTGTACTGGGATGCTGCCTGAATGATGTACCAGGACATAAAATAATTGCTTGATCCTGATAGTATGGAGACCCTGTAACACTCGCGGGTTCCAGCGTGACCTGAATGCATGTAACTTAATGCCAAGTTCAAATGATCTACCCAGGAGACCCGGGCAAACTGGTCTATTTACTAAAGCCAGATGGAAAATTTTCATTCAAATAGGTTTGGTGTTTTGTTGAAAAAATATTTTTTGTTCATAAAATAGTAAAGGCTTCAATAGCAATTCCCATGGAAAAATATTTCAAAGTGGGAGAAATATAACTTCATAACATTTATTTAGAAAAACATTGACATTTTTAAAGCTGAAAATTGAAGCTGAGAATTTAAAATGAAATGTTCACTTCCTGTCAAATTCTCCAAAAGTAAAATTTGGAAATTCTGCTTCATAGGAAATTTTAGAAATACCTGTTCTTATTCTGCATTTCAATTAAAAAGACATCAAAATACTAGGATTTACCACTAAACAGAAATCTTGAACACTATTCTTTAGTATCAAGTCAATTTAAATGTTATTGTGCGTAATCAAAACCATCCTGTTAAACGACACAAGAAGATGCACATGATATCAAAGTCCCATTTAAAACCATCCACTGGGTCACTTGGCTTCTTATCCATGTAGCTTATAATCACAAGTAATATCTTCTGCTGATGTACAGATAACATGTCTGACAATTTACCGTCTCTACCCATTTCTGTAACAGGCTTATAACATCTATAAACTGTGTATCAACCTTTTACAAACCAGTTATAAACCTTACTATAAAATGTGGCTTGAGGGAGAGAGCCAAAAGCATGTTAACTTTCTGCGTGAAGTGGGGTGGTTTACAGGGTGATGATTGTTCTCGTTAGAGTTCTGTGTAACGACCTACAAGGGCAGGATTCTTTATCTGAAGAGAAGGACAGACGGCTCCCCCTTTCCTTCCTTTAATTCCGGCAAAAACTGGTGCAGAGAACCACAAAATCCAACAAGAAAAGGGGTTTTTCTGCAACTGCACAGGAATGCTCAGGCAAGGTAATTGTTCCTCTTTTTTCAGGAGCTTCAGTAACAAAATCTCTCAATAGTCTTACCATGGGATGAAAGAATGAGATGGCTCATCCTCTGTTACCCTTCTTTGTGGGTGCCCCTGTACCCCAGAGCAAAAGGGTCCTTGAAGGAAACCAAGATCATGGTGTGCGTGCAAGAGGTTCATGTGACCATCACACCAAGACCTTCAGTGCATACGCCTGGGCAAGAGTATGGAGGAGTGAAGGCTGCCCAAGCCCCCCCCCCCCCTTTAGACCATGGGGACAGACTGAGTCCAGATGTTCAGTGCCTTGATGGTTGTAGCGTCTGCCGGAGAGCAACAGATAAGAACTGCTGCTGACTGCCTCGTGCCTCTGAGGCCACATTTCTGTCATGTCCCTTAGCCTTTCCCCAACCACGGAGCACCCACGAGGCAGTGGGGACTGAGGTTGGGAGGTTCCTGGAGGTTGTGACATTGGTATTTTATAGGAGCTGGCCTGCCACGAGCAGCCCCACCACATTGCCCCCAGGCCCTCCAGTCAGGCCCAGTTTACAGTCATACCCAGGACATGTATGGCATATATAGACTCATAGTAGCAAGCAGTTTCTGCCCTGAAGAGCTCAAACTCTGAATGGACAGAAAGGGCAAAGTGGTGTGGGTTGGGGTGGAGTGTAGAGCTGGTAACGCTCCTGTTTTGTGGATTGGTTAGTAGAAGGATTAAGGTTTACATGGCTTCCTTTAAGTCACCAGCAGGGCTAGAAATTGAGCCTTGATTTTTTTCACCCTGTACTAAGCCAGTGCCTTTTCCCCATAGCCATCTTCCCTTCTTGACAGCTGGAATTTACTACTTAACTGTTCTCAGTTTACAGGAGTAACCCATTAGACCTTACAAAAAAGGAAAATTAGAACAAGATGCTTGGCCATCTTAAAGATGAAGCCACATTTTTTCTTCTTCAAAGATCAAGAGGGCTAAGACTGCCAGGATGTTACCAAGTCGATCTAAAAGGAATCGTGATTTTTTTTTTCTTGACAACTAAGCAGCGAAGTAAGATAAAAGCAAATAGCAGGTAAGGAATACATAATAAGTCACAGAAACATAGGAGCAAACAATGATTTACTGTGGGCTGTTATAGGAAAGAGACTTACCAATTCATAAATTCATGGTAAGCCTGTTTTTGTATTATCATCTCTATTATCTTCAGTCCTTAGGATTGATAACACACTACGCAAGTAATCTCCAGCCCTTTCAGTCTCTGTCACCTAACTCACAGAATTTCCTTCTTTATGCTATTGCTTTACCTCTCCTTTCCCCGGACATTGGTTGATTGCTTTTGTGCAGCCTCAGGCCTGTGGAAATGCCTGGACAGCCTTACAACTTGCTACCAGCTTCCACAGCTGTACTTACCCAAACTGCAAGAATAAGGCAGTCGGCAAAGCTTTATTCTGCTCCTGTCCTGGTACTCGCTGAGCCCTGGATGTAACCCATGGTGGGGGCATTGTGGTTTTTCGCCTTCTCTCTCCTGGCTGGTCCATGCGAGAGGATAAGAGCCCACCATGGCAACAGCTGATGGAGTTATTCCTGTCGCTCGAGCAGTGTAAGAATGATGTTCTTCCTTGTAAGAATGAAGTCCCAGTCCCACTGACAGCCCAGACAGGAATCATTGTAGTGGGATATGCTTTCAGAGGCAAGGCTACCTTTTAAACACTTTTTTGCTCATTCAAACTAAGTTCTTGCAAACACAGAGCAGGGGGATTTTCTTCCCTTTTATTTTCATCACAGAACAGTTGTTGGTACCCAGTAAGCTGCTTTTCCTTTGTTCTGATTTCCCCGTCCCTGATGGTCTTTTGTTCCCCCTTTGTTTCTGGACTGCTGCCTTGCCCAGCATCCCTTACTTGGCCTATGCAACATTTCCAGGAGGTACAGCAACCAAGGTGTCCATTTGCAAAGCATGTTGGTGATGATGCAGGTTTGGGGACTGGTGGTGAGTGGCTCATTTTGCCACTACTGTTATATTCACTCCTGTTATCCTACATGGTACCTCTCAAAGCAGCGATCCTTTAACTTCTAAAGCTAGACACACAGTGAGCCCCATCTACTTTGTTCTGAAGACGGTGCCTGAACAGCCTCATTGTAGATATGTGCAGATTTTGATTTTGATGAAGAGGTGACTGTAACCAGTTCTTTCTCTGGCTGTGTGATCTTATGGTCAGAGCACTAGATTGGAGGCAGTAGGCCTGGTTTTTACTCCCAGTGCTGATAGTGTCTTGCTCTGTGATCTTGGCCTTTGCATCTTACTTCCCCTATATGTAAATGGGAATGCGTGCAATGCTCCAGTATTGCTTTGAGCCTTGATTCTGGCCTTGGCTTAGTCTCAGCATGCCTGACGCTCTCTCTGCCTGTAGTCAGTTATACCAGCACATGTTGGGTGTTTAAATGTCACCAAAGCAAAACAACAGGGTTTACACCAAGGTTGCATTGGTGAGGATGACTCGAGGCACAGGGCAGTGCAGAGGCATCCTGTGTTCGCAGTTTTGCTTAGGCAAACACCTGCATACGTGCTTCTCAAGTGCTAGACCCCTGGGTGCGGAGGACAAGGGACACTGCCTGCAGGGGTTAGCGCGCCAGCTTTGCAAACACAGGTACCTCTACCCTTGGAGGCGATTGCTCCCTCAAGGTGCCATCCTTCTGCTCTGTGAAGTCCTGCGACGCCCCTGCAGAGAAGGTGCTAGAGAAGTGCAAGGCATCCTTATTACTGGTGCTGTTCTGCAGCTCTTGTCTAAACCGGCTTCTCGCAGGTGGCAAGTGAGAGATAATGGTGATATTATCCTGCTGTCTCACATACTGAACAAGTCATTTTCAGCCAGTTTATCTTCTTTTCCTTACTCTACAATGCTCCATAAGACCATGAGCAGGACGGGTCCTCTGAGGAGCCCACTGGTCAGTTTGGATCCGATTTGCAGGAGTACTAAGCCCCTGGGACTCCTATTGAAGTCTGTGGAAACTTTGCAGCATCTCTAGAAGTTGAACCCGTGGCACCTCTGCCTTTGGGAGCTCCAGAGAGTCTGTTTTCAGCTGCAGCTCTGAAACAGCCAAAAAGATGCATCTCTGCTGATGGATGGGACAGTTTGGAGGGCATAGAAGGAGGGACCCTATGTAGTGAGACTCTACCACCTGCACGCTACCAAGATCTGGCCGGCTTGTCCCCAAGAGGAGGAGAATATCCGAGTTTAGGGACAGGGCTACCAGGCCTGTGCACGGTGGAGATCTGTTGGGCCCGACCCAGGTGGAAGGCGCAGCAGCCCGTGTACCTATGTGTGGTGGGTGGCTTGTGCCCCAGCCCTGCTGCACTTTTCCTGTGGCCCTTTCACTCTGGCGTGGCCACAATTCCTGGCGCTCAGCCTAGGGTGAATTCCCGAAGAGGAAGAGGAAAGGCCGGTCCTGGTAGGTGTCGGGCTGAGGACTTCAGTCCTGCTGGAGCGGGAGGGCTTTGCTGTGCCTCGTGAGGAGATGCTGTTAAATGTTTAATGTCAGCTGCAGCAAAGAGCCATTGTAAACATTTCCTGTAATCACTCAGCGTTAAATATTCATTTTGTGTGAGAAAGCCAGCGAGGTATCACATTGCACGCTCTGCGCTTTGGGGGCTCTGGGGGCACTGACAAGGCCTCATCCTGAGATAAAAGCAACAGGGGTGTGGGGGCAGGATGCTGCCCTTGCTGCTTTCAGGCCAGAGAATAACCTCAAAAGTTGGCTTGCCCATCCTCTCAGCACCTCATGTCTTGCCATCTTTAACTCTGCCGCAAGCTTTGCAGACCCAGGGATACACAGAAATACTTCCCAAGCACAATGCAAGAAGGGTGAGACCCAGCCTGGCCGCTACTTAAGCAATAAAAGATGCTGCATGAGTCAAGGGCATGTGAGAGCCATAAAGCCTTCAGCAGGGCCAGTTCTTTACAGCCGACGGCACTGGCAGGCGCACACATCAAAGAAAATGTTGCATGAACCTTCAGAGTTACATCAGCATCTGAATATTAGGATGGATGCTACCACTGCTGCTGAAAACAAGGATGAAGTTTGTTCCAGCACAGAGCACCAGGTCTCTCCATTGCCTGTCTGGGAGAAGCTGGCATGCAGGCCTTTCGCTAGCCTTCTCTGCAAATGGGGGTTTCACCCCAAGTCCTGCCTGCACCTGATCCCAGCCCCCATGGCCTTGTCTACACCGAGAGCAGTGCGTCATCGTGGCGTTGCTGCTGCGGTACAGTGCTCAGTGAAGGCTGCATAATGTGCTGAAGCTACATGCTGCTATCACTGTGCTGCTAGCAGTACCCGAGCCACCTTGTTTAAAGTGAGCTTGGGTACATAGATGTGAGCTACCACCATAATAATGACTGCCATGTCCACATGCCCATGGAGGGGTTGAGCCCTGAGAGGCACTTCAGTGTCTCCTGTTTATGGAATTCAAATGGACTGAATTCTGGAGGATAATCGCTGAAAACCAATCTGCTTTTCAGTAATTCAGCAAACCATGTCCGAGCCAGGATGGGTTAATAGACAGGTTTGACCTTTTTGATAAACGTTATACTTTTCTCAGCGTCTCACAAACCTGGAGGTAATTGCTAACAATAAAAGCAAGGCACCTCCTTTCCATAGTGGTAGGCTTGCCATTTGCATTGTCCTGAGACAAGCCTTTAAAATACCTCCCCCTAGTACCTATGCTGAATTTGGAATAGGATGATTCTCTACTGGTAGTTCAATCAATCCCTTCTCCCTGCTGTCTGCATGAGGCACAGCAAGCAAGCACACCGCCACTTTTAATTAGCAGCAAGCAGAGGGGCTGATTCTTCATTCACACTCTAGTTTTATGCCACGATGGGCCCACTGATTTCCAGAAAGGTATTTCTGATTTCCACCAGCATGTTGGGAGAATGTCTGCCTGACATACAGATTATGCCTGGGAAACAAGGGATGTGGAAATGTAAGGCAGAAGCAGGTCCATGGAAAAGGAACTGGAAATGAAAAAAGAAGAAGAATTATCCTGCTTTAACCTGCTGTTGTTAATCTATATTGCCCATTATAATCTTGAGTGTCCTGCTTAGTGAAGTATGCAATCTGTAGTGCTGCTTCTTGCACAACCAGCGTATCTAATATAACGGACTGGCTCAACATCCATCATAATAATTACTGTGTCATAATTTTCTGCCCTTCCTGCCTCTGCTGCAAAGAGATAGAAGCAGCCTTGCAAGTACTTGGGAATTTTCACCAAAAATTTCTCAGGGTGTTTTATGCGGAGAGAAATCTGTATTTCTGCCCTATTTATTTTATAGGTTTGGCCTGACATAATGAAGTATATTTCATTGGAAGTATATAAATTTAATTTGAATACCTGGAAGAGTGTCTGTTTCAGCTGGGTTCTGAATTTGCCTGGCTCTGCAGCATAAGGAAGTGGGAGAGAGCATGTTCCTGCTGGCGTGCACAGAAAACTCTGTCGTTTGCTAAGCCCCTAATCCCAGCACTCCTGGATTGCAGGGGAGTTTGGGTTTGGAGCCATGTGTGCAACACACCGTCATCCTGCAGTCAAAGGGGTTAACGCAGGCCCCTTTTCCTTCTTATTACTTTAGGCATGCATTGAACTGAGAGCAATCCTATCAGTGTTAGCACAACCAGACAGGTACTCTGGGCTCAGGGATAGGGCACCGGTTCCTGCTGTCAAGCCATTACAGTAGCATTTCATCTTCAAATTAAAAATAAAGCAAGTTTCTAGCGCTCATGGCTGCAAAGTAAAACTGGAGAGAAGCCAACATGGTGACCTCTGCCCAAGCCTGAAACAATGGCTCTGAGATGGGCCATGTGCCTCGTGTTTCTCAGTGGGGTGTTAACACCAGCACCCGCTTATCTGGAGGGCTTGGTCAGCCTCAGCAGGGAGGAGAGTGCCAAAGGCCCACTCAGAGATGGACCGTGGCTGCCCCAGGAGGTGTGGAGAGTGAGGGCTCAGCTGTGGCTCCCTTCTTCCATTCTAGGGGGAATGAAGTTGGCCCACTGAAGCCCTTGCCCTCACTGGTTCATGGGGTGAGGGATGGAGAGGTGGAAACTTGGTGGGGGGAAGCTATATCAGGGCAGATGTGGGCTTCCAGATTTCAGATGGACTCGCTCTGTCTCTGCTGTCACTGGTCTTTGCCTGGTCTCAGTCAGGTTTATTGTCCATGGTAACAATCCCTTTTACTCTGAAAAATATTTATGCATTTTTCCATTTTATTAACTTTTAAAAGAACTGAACACTGCGTTGTGACTTTTTAACCAGCACTCCCTATCACTACAAAGCGGAGCGGCTGTTTTTCTGGGTACCAGTTTCACTATTAAATGTGTGTAGGCTAAGGGTATCTCAAGGGCACCGAAGTTATACTTTGTGGAGGGCTTGAACAGCCCAGGGCTTCCAGGCTGAGTGTATGCTGAATGGGCGGTAGCATATGGCAACTCCATCCCCCAACCACTCCTTCGCCAAACCGAGTTGGGCTTTGTTTGCATTGCACACGCCTGCGTGGGAACCAGGAAATTGCTTCATAACTAGGAGGGAGCAAATAAGAACATTTAATGGATCATGACAATACCTGTTGTCTTGCCAGTGCAATATACAGTAATGGCAAGTTATTAGCTAAGGCCTGTGATTTCTTTTTTTAAAGTTTGTAGCTGAAATGGCAAGATGGTCCTGACTCATGGAGGGCCACATATACAGATTATCCATCATCCAGTGCAGAGCATGGCTCGAGCACTGCGGTGTTGGAACAGCTGTGTTTTGCTTGTGCTTTGCACAGGTATGAACAGCTGCCCAATGTTCAGTCCAACAGTGCGGCAGGGCTGGTGTTTGGCCATCTTCGTTTCCTGCCAGGAGAGGCACCAGTACATAGCTGAAGTCACTACAAGAACATAACTCCTACTTAGTGGTGTATCTGTTCTCCAGCTCTCTGTGTTTTTGAAGCATTGTCAGTGGAGTGTTTAAGCACTGCTACAGGAAGGACATTACAGCCCCAGAAATGAACATTTACGTGCGTCTTCTGAGCAGTCATCTCTGGCAAAGCCTGGAAGATCGCATTGGGGCTGCAGGACAGTAAATTCATGACACTAGGATCTTGGTGACAAAATTAAATTCTGCCACTGGGGATTGGGAAGCTTAGCACTTTTATACCCTCATTTTACTAGGGGAAATCCACCAAGAGGGTTTTATTGAACAGAAAAATAATTCAGTTGTCAAAAGGTGATAAAAAGGTTTCTTAGCAAATGCACCACAGTGAGCGCTACTGAATGAAAAATCTGCGCCTCTGTTCTAGAAAGAGATTCACATGCGCAGATGCAGTTATTTGTATTGGGGTCTAAATGGCAGTGATTCCACAATGTCACACCAGCTGCCTTTTTATTTTAAATTACGGCAAGATGTGTTCCCTCCAGGCATTTCTAAAAACTTCATCTTCATGCTAGGTGAATACAAGAAAGCACAGGATAATTTTGGACTCTTCTTAATGGGAGCACGTAGACTTGATCACTGGTTAATAAATAGAAACCCAGGTTTCAAGAGCTCACCTGGCTCTGAAGCTTACTGATATTTTCTTTAAAAAGTTTTAAAAAAGTTTTGTCACCCTATTTTTACAAACCTTTCCCCCACCTCCCTGTCCTGTTGTGTGAAAGAGCCCTGAAAATAGATACACCTGCTTAACTTCACATAAGTGCTACAAGTTAGAACAGGTAGGTTAGTGTACCCAGGTAGAGCCAGTTATAGAGTATTACCCCAGCAACGCAGTGAGAGAAAGAGAGAGACTGACTAGACAAGATGCTGTCAAATGTACAAAGCAAGCTTGCTGCCAAACAGAGGGAAATATTTTTGTCTCAAATTTCCTTCAGTTATTGCAGCCTTAGCTGTTTCAGAAGCGTGCATTTTTTTAAGTTAATGATATCTGTTTAATGAGCTAAATATGAATGGGAATAATTTGTACTGAATGTAAGCCCCCAGGATTCCCAGGTCAGGACACACTGCCATTCCACAAAATGACCTGGGGGAGATTTTCTGCCAAGAAAGAAAGTACCACAGTCTCAGCAGCAGGCTTAAATGTTGAGCTCAGCTGCAATTGGCATTAACTTTAAATTTTTGAACATCTGAATATTGAAAGCCTTTTAAACCCACCTAATATTATTCTATTACTGGAACAAATCTAACAGTAAATTGAAAAAAAAAATGGGGACTTTCTAAAAAACATGCCTTAACCATCCATTCTCAGTTCCAGCATTATGTAAAGATGACAGTTATCAGCTATGTAGAAGAGAAGCTATATTAAATGTTAAATAACCTTTAACAGCACCAAATATTTAATCATAAAAAATTAAATTGACAGTGGTGTGGTTCACATAGTATCCCCTCGAAAACCTGACAGCATCATTTCTCATATATATTGATAAGTACAAGACATCCATAAAATCGTAGGCTCTGTAGCCTTCTATTTATGAGAGGCTATCTAAAACTCATTCATTGCAGGTAATATCAGTAAGTCAATTCAGCTTAGGCTGATAGCTCATAACTTTTCAGACTGTTGTATTTACTGAGCCATAGACTATCCTTTCTTTGAGTGTACTTGAGAAAATGTACTGTAGGACTATTTCTTCTCAAAGTATAATCAAGTGCTTTAAGATGAACTCCATAACTGCAAATTCAACCCAGCATTAGACCTTGGTAATAATATCACAATATTGCCCTAATAATGTTTTGCAAGTTGCACAGAATACCGGCACTGCTTTTTTTTTTAATGCCACCCAGAAAAACTGCCAGTGAATGTCTGGTGCTGGGAGGCAAGACCTGCTTTACAGGGTGACAGGAGCCTTCAGGACAGGGAGAATCCAGATTTAAAATGCACTAAAGAGCCGTGCACCACCCCACCTGGTGACGGAGAATTAAAGTGGCTGAAAGGGCACCAGTCTGCGGCCAGGTCTCACCGCCCCGGGCCTTGTGTGGCTCAATTCAGACCGCAGGCCGGCAGGTGCAGTTGTGTCAGCCTTGATGCAGTGACGTCCCCTTCTACCAGGGGCTGAATTTAGCCTTTTGACTTCGGAGATGCTCACAGGTGAGCCCCTCCTCATGGAGGAGCCTGATCCTACTCCCCTTCAAGGCAGGGCTGAACGTTTTGTTGATTGCATCACTAGCAAAAGGAGGTGTTTGCTTGCTTCTGGTGTGGCTGGACAAGAGGGATGGCAGCTGCAGAAAGCTGTGGGTAAATCCAGTCTGACTGAAGTAAGCTGGACAGCACCGATTATTGGCATTTGGGATTACGGGCCAGGGGGCTTGTTCTGAAGCCTGTTGAAGTTCATGGACAAACCCCCGTTGACTGCAGCAGTCTGTGAGCTTGGCCTCAAAGACCAATGTTTGGCACTTGCCTGTATCTGAACAGATGTACATGGGATCCATGCTCCTGGAAACCTCAGTTATCAAAGGCAGCCAGCCTGGATGTGTTCCCAAGTACCCTGAGCCAAAGGGCCAAACTTGGATGAAATCAGAACAAAAATGTGCCTCTATAGGGAACGTGCCCCGTCCATGCACCCCGGGTTTGCGCCTTTCAGTCTGTTCGGTGCTCTGAAGAGCCAGGGGTGGAGAGCAGTGTTACCAAACCCTTCCATTAGTTTTAGATGTATGTTTTGCTGCCTCGTGGCTCTTGGTGGTTCGATGGCATCAGCTTTTCTGATGACAATGCTTGTCCTGGAGCCTGACCTGTAAACCTGAAGCTGAAAGTCCCGAAGCTGTGAAGGGAGGGGAAGATCATACCTGATCCCAGCTGAGACTGTACAGGTGATGATGATGTCAGCAGATGGCTCACCTGAGGGTGGCTCCCGTGGGAGGCCTGCTGCAGGTGGGGTCAGGTGGAAGGGGTAAGGCCTCCGAGTGCCTGCTTTCACCAGAGGAACGGCTTCATTTGAGTTTGCATTTCGAGAAAAAACTGTGGCCAAAAGGAAGAGTGCTGGGATACATGTTAGTTCCTCTGGGCCTGGGGAGAGGGGTTGATAGTCCTACCTGCTTCGATGCCAGAATGGCTCTGACCTTTTAGCTGGGGCCTGTTTCTAGCCTCAGCCTTGCTACAGATTGGAAAGGGTAGGAGCACTGGAGAGGTATCATTGAGCACAGAAACAACTCTCTCCTCTTGCAGGTGGTTGTTGCAGCTGGGTTAAAAGTGCTCACTACAGCAAACCCAGTGTCTGCACGCAAAGGTGTAATCCCCACGTGTGGAGCAGCTGGGTGCCAAGCCACAGTCTGCAAAACCATGCACATTGTCTGGTCTAGACTTGACAAACTAGGTGTTGACCTCAGCTCAGCAGTAAATCAGCAGCAGGCACTTGGGGATAAGGCTCATGTCAGCTTGTCTTGTTATGCGCCTGGATAGAAAGGTGTACCTGGCTGACACCATAACGCTCCACGATGAATCATCTGCTGTCACGATGAGTGGGAGATGGAGATGTATCCTGGACTCTGAGACGTGGCGAGCGGACGGGGTTGTATTCAGAGAGAGAGACGCTATGGCCTGCTGGCAAGGGCACTTCCCCGGCTCATAAGAGACATGGGCTCAAGTTCCTGCTACAAACTGGGCAGAATGGGGACGTTTTAACACAGGCCTCCCAAATGCCAGGTGTAGCCCAACGCACCAGCTTGGAGGGGCTTTGAAGAAGCCGTGGAAGGTCTCGATGTTATCCCAGTGCAGCATGGGAAAAATGTCCCACATCCAAATGTCCAACCCAAGCGTTTTGGGTTGGAGCAGACGGAGTTACTTGGATGTGTCGCATGTGGAGCGCAGCCACGTGGAGGCCTGGTGCTACCCCTTGCAGGGCATCATGCGCCCAATTTGTTGCTGTTGCCACTTCTGCGGCGTTCCATGGTCCTGGCAGTAATAGGATTAATTTTTTCACTGCGAGTAGTACATCTCTTAGCATATGCGGCATGTGGGAGACAGGCAATAAATAACTAAAAGAAGCCAACAGAACAGTGGCTGCCTCTGAGGATTTTACTGAGCATATAGAGAAATGGATTCTGTTAAACTTTGCTTGCTAGAGTGGAAAGTTAAAATGGAGAGGAAAAAAAACCTCACTAAGAAATAGAGTGGTGAACAGGCCTGTCATCTTCGTTTCAGGGATCTGTATAAAACATGCACATCAGAGGCGTGAAAAGGGCCTTCTAGGCAACAGGAGCTTTGGCGCGTGGATGTGAGGAGCTGAAGCAACTGCAGCACTTTGACAAGGTAGTTTGGAGCTGGACAGAGATGTTTTTGGAAAAATAAATTGAGGTCTGTTCTTGGTCCCAGATTGAGAGCCAGCGCGCTCGTAGTCCTCTCCCGGGGGTGCTACCACTGATGTCAGTGGGATGCTAGCCTGAGAATGAGGCAAGCGGGGACTGAAAGATCAGTCCCTTCGCAGACTCTGGCCCCAATAGCAAAAGGGGAAGTGCCCCGTTGCCTCCTCCCGAGCTTGGCTGCAGGACCTGCAGGGAGATGGTCTCTGGCTGGTGTCTTGCCTGAGTATCCATTTGAAGGATCATCTTCTAATCAATCCTTTTCGAAGAAAAAAACCCCACCTATGAAAAGGGAAGAAGCTGTAACAGGCAGGCTTCTCCACCTGTGGTTTGCATGATGTACTCTGGAGGAGAACGACACTGCTCCTCTAGCTTAGTAATAACAAAATGCTTGCTGTTGGCTTGAGGTTGGTTCTCCCATGAAACGCTCGTGATAGCATTAAGGTGGAAAAGCAGAGCAGGAGGCTTTCCTTGATCCGTCGCTGGGGCTGGGATGCGGGAGTGAGAGTGAGGGATTGCTGTAAAAAATGAGAGAGCAGGACCCTGCTTCAAACCTGGGAGACAGCCTAGGAAACAGGCTGTCTGCTGCCTTTTTAAAGTCCAGACACTATTGCCCTAAATACAGGACTTGCTAGCAACTAGTTGCTCACGTTGTGAGGGAAGAGGAGGATCTCTGCAGTATTAAAGACCTCTATCATACGGTTGTCATTAGTGGAGGATATGGTATTGATTGATCCTAGAGTTGCATTTGATTGGCTGCCTTAGTGATTACAATATTGATTTGTTTTGCACGCTGGGTTTGTTAGGTCCACAGCCCTCTGCCAAGAAGAAGGATGTAGATTCCTCTTTGCTGCTTGTATGTTTTTCAGGACAGAAATCGGACAGAATTCATTTTTCACTAGACTGAACCTTACTGAATAATTAGCTGAAGGGAGGGCACGGGGAGTTACCAAGGAAACAGAGCAGATTCATGTATTTTTTTCCCCAGCACATGTAACCGAAGAAAGGTTTTGCATTTCCCAAATGTTTCCAGAACAAGTATTTTGTTCCGAGGAAACAAAACCCCCGGTAGCAGGGGATCTGGTGCCTCAGCGGTCTGTCTCGGGGACCATGATGTGCAGTGCTGGCGTGGCTGAAGTGTCCTGTTGAGGAGGCAATCTGCTTCCTCATCGCTGGCAACATCTGGGCTCCCCTTCACCGCTCGCTGCCGATAGCTCATTGAGTAGGAAAATGCCCCGCCACCGCCTCCCTTGTCCAGGGAGAAGGGGAGCAGGTCACCATTTGGAGCACACACCCACCTCTTCTGTAAAATCCCCGCTTTGATGCATAAATGGACGCCCGTATTGTCCTGGATGCAAT
>NW_017728997.1:18227029-18240311 GCF_001723915.1 Gavialis gangeticus | reverse complement strand
ATCCCTGCTTTGATGCATAAATGGACGCCCGTATTGTCCTGGATGCAATTGCACTTACAAATGATGAACTTTGCTCACAGGACAAATGCCATTCCCCTGATAGAAACAGGTGTGGCTTCGGGTTGCCTCTGAACACGTGCCTCATAGGACACAGCTTTATACCACCATACCGTTCAAAAAAGTGCAGCAGTGGTTTAATGAAGGTCACCTCTCTGCAAGGTGAAACACCGTTGTAGGGTGTCTCAGACCTAGAAATCAATTCCAGCAGATGCTCGCTATGGTGGCTGCGGCTTTGACTTGAATTCCCCTCTCCAGATCTTTCAATCAAGCTTTCCTGATCATTACAGTACACAGAGATCTGCTTAGCCATGGATGCATGATCATTAAATTGGGGGAAAAGCTGCTGCTGTGCATATGTTGACAACCAATTTATTCATCGCAAAATAGTGAAGAATTGAGTATCCACTCGGTGTCAGTTGGAGGGCACTGTGCTATATTTGTTGCCATCATCATTATAAGGGTTACAAATGATCTACCTGGAGCTCAGCATATATCTTCTAAGATGAAGTGTCAACACAAAGATAATAGGGGTGAATTTAGAGTACAGCTGTAGGTATGCTTGCTGTTTTGCACTGCAGCTCAATAGAGGTTGGTTGGAAAGTGTGCAAAAAGAAAGCAATGGAAGAAAAGTCTAATTCAATAACCTCACTTTAGGCATTTCTGTTTGGAAAGCAGTTGTTTATCCTGCCTAACACTGACAGTAGCAAAGTGATCTCCTTTGGAAGAAAACATATTTGTCCTAATCTTCTTTTGTGTACTTGTCATGAGAAAACACGTGCAATGAATAACGAGGAGCCACGATGGCATGTTGAATTGTGGGTCTGCTCAGTTGGTTTCAGATCTCTAATTGGTCAGTGGTATTAAGTGTTAGCCTGTTGCATTTGTAAATGCTTCCTGCTGTTCCTTTTTGATGTATGCAGAGATTAATGCAAGTCGTACAGAAGTTAACTGTGCCAAAAGGAACGCGGATCTGCAGCTAAGGAGAAGGAGTCGCCGCTACGAACTCCAGCAGGTTTGACCAGGATGGCCACGGCTGCCGTTTGGACTGTGTAGCCAGCAAGAGGATGAAGATGAGTGCTGGGCCAAGGTCTCAGCCAGTGTAAACTGGCCCAGCCCCACTGATTTGCCTGGCTGAGGAAGGGAATGGGTTTTTTTCCTCCAGGCTGCATGTCTTGACCAGAGAGGAGCATGAACCAATGCTGTGCAGTGCAGCAGGAGACAGCACACACAAATTGTTTTAAATCAGTGTAAATAGATCTGAACTTTCGCAGGACATGCACAGTGCCAGGCACGGGGTTTTTTCAGTCCCGGTAACAAATTTCCTTACGTATGAGAGCTCTAAAAAGTGTGTGCCAGGGAACACCTCTTGCTCTTGTGGCAGGCCAGCAGAAATGGAGAGAAATGTGTGTTCTCCCTGTTGCAAGGGAGGGACAGTGAGCTACATTCAGCACTTGCAGGTTAAGTCTTAGGAAGAATTTGCATCCACAGGGCAGGGAAGGGGCACTTTCCTATTGAGGCTTAGCTGGAAGAAAGAATTTCTGTCAGGAAGAAAGCTGCAGACTCAGAGCCCTGTTCCCCAGAAGGGATGAAAGGAGGGAAACAAAGCAAAGCAGACGAAAGGATGCCAAGGGAGCTCTGCCTGACATTATTGGAGGAAATTGCTCAAAGTCAGCGCCTCTGCTTAAAGGAGTTTTTGGAAACTTTTCTGTGCGCTGCAGTCTGTGCCCTGCCAGCGACCCAGTTTCTCTCTCATGAGCTGTCTTCCTCCCTCTTTCTGATCTTTTCCCTTTAGTATCAATGTTGTTGTCCCTGAGAATAATTACTGCGCCCTGCATCTGGCAGCTTTTCCTAAGACAGTGTTTGACATTTAAAAAAACATGCGCTGGATGAGATGGGAAGTGATGGGAGAGGGGGGAGATGTGCACAGAGGAAGAGCTTGGGAAAGGACAGCTAGACCCAGGTCCCTGCCCTTGTCATGGGTTTCTGACCTGTGCCGCAGCACATAGCGGCTTCTGGTCTGGATCTGATGTACGTGTAAAACAGACGCCCACATCCACCCCGGTGCTGAGCTGGGGGAGGATCCCAGGTGAGGGCCTCAGCCTGGTGGCTGGCAGGGATCTCTGGGTGTCCTGTGCAGTGCCAGCGAGCAGGTGTCCTCCGTTAGGGAGGCAGGCCCTGGCATTGCCATCAGAAGAGCATCTTGTCCCAGCTGGCAGTGCCCTAACGTGATGCTGGGAGGAGTCGGGAGGCAGCAGTGGGGAAAGAGCTGGTGTGTGCACAGGGGCAGAGAGTGGGGACGCAGCAGGCGTCTCTTCCCTTCGATTGTATACAGGCACTGGCTGCCACGGCACCGTTATATCGGAGCACCTCCCCTGTGAGGGAGATGGCCGAGAGCCAAGGCCTTACTGGACTTCCCAGCGTCTCCAGCATTTTTCACCTATGGATATGGAAAGCTGCGGTTGGGAGTGAGGAGGTGGCTGTTGCTCTGAATGTCATTCTGGTTATGGTGGAAGAGCTTCATAAAACATGCAGGTGGACAGTCTCTGGCCTTGGATTATCTCCTCTGGAAACTGGGTTAACTTTGCTCCCAAGCACATCCCAGAGGTGCCATCAGCAATGAGAGAGAAAATAGAGGGCTGGGAGCAGTTGCTCTTTTTTCAGTCGGCCCTCCCCACTTTTTGTGTTTCGGTGTATCCAGACGTCACACCCGGTCCATGCAAACCAAAGTACATGGGCACTGCAGTGTGTGGAGTGAATGCTTCTGCGATTTAAAGGGCTACTGTATATCTGAGTCGACATTATACTGCCATAAAGAAACAGAAATATTGTGTGTGCACTTGTTAAAACATATTGCTTCCGAGACAGTTGGAACTGCAGGGGTTCTTTGCACTTTTTATGATGTCGTTGACAAAACAGAATCAAACCATACCAAGAAGCAGCTTCAGCTCGGAAAACACATCTCCAGTATATAGGGAGTGCAGATGGTGCTGTTGGTTCTTGATATTATAGCTGTTTTTAAGTTTATCTGAGTAAAATATGGACTTTTAAAGCCTACACCTGCATGCTGAGAGGAAGCATATGCCCAAAGACGCTGTATCCCGTGGTGCATGCTCAGTGCATCATGCACACGTTCTCAGCGACGTTCTTCCCCTCTCACCCGCAACCAGCGGTATCCTAACCAGCAGTGGTCTTGCTGAGGGCAGAGGGAAGGTGACTAAAGATGAAGGGGTCTGCACAGATAAGGTCTTGCAGATTTTTCCTTAAGACGTATAATGAAGGGATATGTGTGTGTGCAGGTGCGTGTGTAATATTGCAGTTCTCAGATTTACTTAACAGTTAAACAGTGGAGCAGTGGTCACACAACAGGATAGCAAGCTATCACAATAGATTACCATGTGGGCTCCTGGCTGGGTAAATATGGACCAGGGTGGTACTTCATTAAACGAACCATTTACTCACTGCCCAGAAGAGCTGATTACGTAAACTGGCCTCTGAAGTGTGACTTCTTTGGGAGGAGAAGAGATGAAAGTTAGCCAGGGGTTTAAGGATGTTTCCATGCAACTTACTGTCACCTCAGTGTCTTCTTGACCTTCTTGCTAGTGCATTCCCCAAACTAAATGGTCTTTTATATCATTTCCTCCCACAGTCCAGTTCCTCCATTGATCTCCCTATAGAAGGCACGTGCCTGTTTGAGGCCCAGTCTCTTAAGGGCATTTGTAGAGCAGTTATTGCTCTTTCTCTTAATCGTCCTTTTAGCTTTGCATTTTCAGCTCTTTTGAAAGTGCCTCCCAGGTTGTTCCCTGTGATTTAGGTGCTTCCCTTTTGAGCCTCTCCACTGCATCCTTATGGGTTTTCTAATGAGAAGCTCAACATTGCATTGAGTGCTCTAAAAACTAGATTATCACAAGTGGGACTGTGACTTGCCAGCTGCCATGTCCGTCTTCAACCCTCAGTTACACCTACCACCTCACCAAAACTCTTTTAAATTAAAACACACAAACCCATATGTTCACAATTCACAAGCCTGGAAACAAACACCTAAGCAAGACATGAAGCCCCACAAATGCCACATATATGTGAACATATATATCAATATGTGTGTGAAATATTCCCCCCGCTCAAAATCCCCTCCAGATTATTCACTTGTATTTGTTCATTCTCAGTTTGCTTCCTCAAATTTACCAGATGTATGCAGTGGCCAGGACAGCAGGGTGCTAGACATTTTGGAGGGTGCTAGCGCTCCTGCTGTAGGACGTAAGCCAGTCTCTGGTAGCAACCAGTATGTCTGCTGCATGGGGGGGATTGTCCTAGCCCAGTGTCTGGCGCAGATGGTGCTGGTCACTGTCAGGACGTCGTGTTGGATTAGGAGAACCGTGCGTCTGATCCCGGCTTGCTAATCTTGTGTTCCTGTGTGCTAATAAATTATGAAGTCCCATTTCCTTTCCAGGGGCTCATTTCCGCACACCCTAATACCATGTTTGCTTTCACACAGCATGCCGCAGAATAAGATGTGCACCTGAAAAACCAGAATGAAAATAAGTGATCTTTTCTTGTAGTAAATAACTGAGTAGCAGCACTCAAGGAGCGGAGCCTGCTCATCGTCCTGCTTCCTGTGGATCGCATGCAGGCACTACTTTACTTTCCCTTTTGCCTGGATAAGCAGCAGAAGCTGCTCTTACCATACTTCTCATATATAACGCACACTCCACTTTCCAGCAGCTGTTTTATTTTTTCTTTGAAAAAAACGTGCATGTTGTACGTGAGATACTATGGTACTAACCCCTTGTTCACAACAAGGAGCCTTGCTGTGTCTGTTGCTACACAGTATTTTTTAATACTCCAGTGGGATCCCACATGTTGGCAGAGCTCAGAGGAGTCTCACATAGCTTTACAGGTCCTGGGACCATGCTCCCTTAGGAAACTTTGAGGACTTTTTTGAGAAACATGATAGAAAATGCCCAGTCTGTGCTGTATACACGTCATGTTCGCATCACTGGGCAAAAGCAGAAGGTGCAGCTGGGGTTTATTCTTGGGAGAGGGGGCATGGGGAGGAAGAATCGCATGGTGTTTCTCCAGGAAAATTTGTGACACAGGCTTGAAGAACAAACTTGTTTAAAGAAGCGGCAAGAGCTCCTGGAAAGGACAGCAGGGGAGGCAGGCCGTGCCACCCCAAGCACATGCAAGGCATTTGGCTGATTTTTCTGCTGTGTTTTCACTCGAGTGTTTCATTTTCTTCTGTCGCCATCTCCACAGGAGGCTCCTTGGAGCATGAGGAGTGGGCCTTCCCTTCCTTGTTTGAAGTTAGAAAGTGTGATTTTACCAGCTTCTTTAAATTGGCTCCGAGTTCATCTTTGTGTCACTTTCAGCAATCCTTTTTCGGCTGTCTCCGGCCTTCCCTGTCAACTGCCGGTGCCTCTCATGTCTCGTATCGATCATCTCAGAAATTCACAGCAGCCATGTGAAACGAGATAGCTGTTCAGGGCCTGGCATGGGCGCCCCAGTGGGAAGGCAAGGCCGTCGCTGAGATCCTCCAGACCAAATCCCCTGCTGTCCATGCACAGAACATGATGGAGGGGCCCCAGCGCCGAGCCTGCACCAGGCAGCTTGGCTTGGAGATAGGTTAGGGCTGCTGAACCACCAGAGTTTGTGCAGTGCTCAGATACTGCAGGAATGGGGGCCACATCAACCCTATATGCACAGAGCTAGCTTGTTTGGTGGAGACTTATCTGTACGGAGGCTTCTTTCTTCTTCCCTGACACCCTGCCCACTCTGCCCCGCAACATCTTCGACAATGGGAGGGCTTCTGTCTTGTCGCTTCTCTCCTCCCATCGTGCCTTTTAAGTGAGTGCATTTTCGGAAACTTGATTTTTATCTGCATCACAGAAAAAAAAAATCCTCGTTCTGGAGCATAGCAGATGTGGGTCTTACATGAGGATGAGGCAGTGGAGTTTAGGTGGAAAACCTTATGCATGTTTCCCACAGCGAGTGCCCGCCTGGGTGGAAAATGTCTTTTCAATTTCCCCTTTCTGGGCTGCAGCAGGTGACACTGCCCAAGCAGATTTTCCTTTCTCAAGTGCTCGCAGGCTTCTGAGCTTGTCGATGGTTTTTGAATGCTGGGTGTTAAAGGGCACAAATATCAAATAACAGCTCTTTGCTCACAGGGTAGCTATTTCTCGCTCTTTCCTTCCTTGGTAAATACAATCTGTTAGCAGGGTATTTGCATAGTAAGTGCCATGTTGACTCTAGGTTAAAACAGGCTTATTCCTCTCCCCAGGTCAGGACCAAAGTACAGTCCCCACTGTATGGAAATTGCAGCAGAACCAACGGAGCGTAATTACACTCCCAAACAGTCTGCAGGAGCCGGCGATTGCTTTTTATTAATGGAGAAGAACCCCGGACTTTGAATGCTCTCATGTGCTTTACTTTGATTTTTAACTGATGCCTCTGATGGCAGAATTGGGGTTGAATCTGGTCCGAAATGTCCCTGAATGATCAGTACCACTCAGGTGAGGTTCAAAGCATGTCCAGTTAATGAGACACCCCACCACCATCCCCCAGCATGTAAAATATTGGACCAGCCGCATGCGCTGTTGGGGGCAGTTTTCTGCCCTGTTCTGCAGTTGCTGCTGGCTTGTGCATGCTGGGGACATGCCGGGGGTGCCAGACCAGCCCTGCTGATCTCTGTAACCAAGCTCCCGGTGAGAAAGATGCACATTTAGAAGCACTGGCTCCCACGCCTGCCTTGGAAACGTTAGCCGTCATGGTGGAAATCCCAGTGCCTGCCCTCATGACAGCCTCTGCTGTCTGCATGTGATTTGCACCTGGTTTGTTAGTTCTCGTGCGAGTGTGGGAAGGATGTAGCCCCTCGTCAGCCAGGTGCTGACAGGGAGCCAGCATCTACGTGGGATGGGATGGGACCGCATTATTCTGGCTCATCAAGCTTTGTTAGCAATTGTGCAGGGGAGTCTGCTTGAACCTGAAATGCCGCGTGTCATTGCTTCTCGCACAGAAAAGTATGCACCTTTGCATTCATCCAGGGCTGATTTTCAGATGTCCCTCAGGTTTGGTTTCAAAGGGGTGGAGCAGGTGGCAAAAGAGTTTCCCTGATTTAAGCGAGTGAGGGCTCATTTCCCTGTCTGATTATTTATCTGCCTAGTTACACTCGGCACTTGCTTTCTCCAGAAGTGATTCAAGCATATCATAACCCCTTGCTTTAGCTCCTTTATCATCTTGTTTTGCTGCTACAGTTCAGTCAGAAATTTGTCTTGGCCTTTGCACAGCGGAGGACATCATCTCCTTTTATTGGGCTCCCATGCGTCTCCCTCGTGTGTTTTCAAGATTCACGTTTATCATATGGAAAGCCATATTCAATGCTTTGGATGGGCAGAATAGCCTCTAGCATTATTAAGAGCCTCTCTGAAGTAGCAGCTTGAGATAAATGGGTGTGAGGACAGGAGATGGCTGAAGCTGCCTGCGTTCGGAAACCCACAGCTGGAGGGACTGCTAATGTTCTCATAGTGCCATTTTAAGAGGACGCTTTTTAAAGGTAATTGAGCTTCAGGGAGATTTTAACCAAGGCACCCACTGATTTTGACAGGTGCAGGAGCAGGTCTGTTGCTTCTTCTCCGCTCCCTCATGCATATAAATCATTCAGAGTGATTCTTCCCAAGCCAGCCCTGGTGTAAATGCTGGGGAGCTCCACTGAAGTCAGCGGGAGGCCTCTGGACTTGTACTGACGTGATTGAGGGCAGGAATCAGCCTGTTACCCCCCTGCCCACTGCCTGGCTGTCCCTCCTGCACCTGCAGCTCCTCTTCCTCTTGGGAGTTAGGTGCTCTGGAGGCTTTTCAAAGCCTGACCCTTGGTTAGCCCGTGGCACAGTTCCCCATCTGTGGACTGGGGAGAGTGGCTGCTCCGTGCCTTCTGGAGGTCTCGTGAGGATGAATACAAGGAAGATGTTTGAATGCCATGGTAACGAGGCACCTGTAGGTCCACACAGGTACCGTAGCTGGATGAGGGATGGTGGAAGGTGCATTGGATTGAATACGGAGGCAGGGCAGAGGCATCATAACCTCCCTTCTCCTAAGATGAGCGCTTGAGCGACTGTAATGAATTCAGTCTAATGATTTCTGTGGGAGATTATGAGCATCTGCTAGACGGGGCATGATGAAGCAGCCAGCGTGTGTGCACATTCAAATTGCTATCTGCACTCTTGATTAGAGCATCTTGTATTTTTGGACTTGCCAAAGCCACTTGCGCTCTGCTCTCGAAACGGACCTTGCCAGCAGGAGTTTTCAGCGATGATTTTGTGTACCGGGGGCAGAGGAGGGGAAGGTAATTGCAGGTCCTGGGTTTAGGCTTGTGCTGACAATCCATGTGAGAGAGAACTCATCCGAGGCTGAGTTTTCATTTTAAACCTCCCGAGCTTGGAGCAGAGGAGAGTTGGTATCTCCCTCTTTGCGCATCTCAAACTTTAGGCAGCAGAATTGATTTAATTTCATCTCGCCTGATTCTGATTAATGAAAAGTCATTTTTGCTAGTTCTGGGCAGAAAAAAAATAATCTTTGGGTATTTTGTAACCTTGCAGATATATGTAGGTGCGTGGCAGGAAGTTCTATAATTCTAGAAATTATGACAAGGCATCCATAAAGATGAGGCTGAAACCCTATGCAGTCGGCGCTGTAGCTTAAAGGAGCGTTATTTAATACCTATTAATGGAATTTTTGAGGCATAAACACTCCTGGCTCTAGCACATGCTGTTAACTCCTTTGTGCCACTGGTTTCAGTCCATTCGCAGCAGTCTGCCTTTGAATGGGAGCATGGGTGCAGCATGCATGCACTGCCCGTGGCCTGGAGCATGTGGCAGGAGTTCCCAGGCCACGTGGCCAGGAGAGAGGGATGGGGAGCAGCTCTCCGAGGGAGGTGCAGGCTCCGTGCTGAGGTCCCTTTGTGTGTAGCCACAGCGCGGTGGAAGGCGTTCTTGCAGCGCGGCAGTGTCATTCCTGTGCCAGCTCTGATCCAGCGAGCGTGGGGAACGGCCACTAGCCCAGGCTGCAGCTCTTGCCTGTGCCAACTAGGCTATTGCTGGGGCAGGATTGCCTCCCCGTGCTGCAGGGCACTGTCGTTGGTAGCACAGCCGTTTGCTCAGTAGAAGGAGCTTCTATATAAGGACTTTGGGGCTGTCTCTGGCGAGGCCTCTACCCGACTCTCCATGCCATCATAGCAGTGTCTGTGCAGGACACGCAGCCCTTTAGGGTATGTAGATCTGAGCATATGGACACGTGCCCTGAACCTCACCAGCACTTGGCACTACCCACTGGGGAACAGCTTGCTTCCTTCTGTAGCAAAGCTCTTGTTCTGGTGGTGTTTAGAGATGCAAGCAATCAAGGCTGTTTGGTTTTGGAAACCAGAGGTCTTTGAGGGAGTCTCATGTGTGGAACCTCAAAAACCTGAGACAAAATTTCCCTAAGGCCCAGTTAACACCAGGGATGAAAGGGAAAGTCTGGAAGGATGCAAGCGTGAGTGCAAAGACTGGAATGATATCTTGAGATTTCAGTGGCATATGAGCCATCGCATTCAAACAGCTCGGTGAGTCCTTCCACCTGTCCTGGGCATAGTAGCCATTGTCTGCATATTAAGGAAGTGTTTCCTTTGCTGCTTATCCCTAATCCCAGGGTCACCAACTCCAATGTTCAAAAGTCATGAAAGAGGCTTAAAAAGCAGGAGTTTTCAAAATAAATACTGAGTGATTGCTCTCTCCCTTCTGGTTTCTTTGGGGCACATTCACATGTTTTGTCTTCACAACCACAAATGCTAAAACTTGCTCTAGAAATGTTTTGAAGCTGAGGCTTTCCAGCCATAGAGTGACTCAAAAGCTGGGAAAACTCCTAGTAACTGTGGGGCTCCTGCTCAAACCATGAGAGTGGACAACTTCATATGCAGTGCTTCTCTGTGCGGATGCTGGGGCCCATCAGTACGAGACATCCAGCTGACTGAACTCAACTGGTGCAACCTCCCATCTGGACACAACCTCCCCTTTGGTCTGAAGTGTGCAGCTCTAACCTTGCCAGCTCTAGCACTCAGAACAGGGAAACTGCCCCATGGGGGTAGCAGCTGCTGAGAGCACACCCAGGGCCTTGAGCCTGTCTGTGAGCCTGTAGTGAAGCCCAGGCTGCTCCAGCATCGAGCCATCAGCACGTGAGCTCTCTAGGTTGAAGGCAGCTTGGGCAGGTCTGTGAGAGCTGGAGTTGTACCCTGCAATGGCAGCCCCAGATGAGAGGGTCTGCACAGATGGACAGCTTCCTTGCTGGACCAGACCTCAGCTACTTTGAGCCCAAGTGTCTGCAGCCACTCGGTAATGCTGTTAGTGTGCTTGCCAGCCTGTGTCGCTTTCTTGTGCCTCCAGACACAATTTCTGCCTGCCCAAACCATTCCCATTTGGATGCAGGCAGAGTTCATGCACAGCTGCCCTTTCAGGAAGAAGTTACGGCAAGAAACATGAGCAGAGGATGACAAAACTCGTACCTGCACGTAGAGCCGGATCCCCAGCTGTGCCCGTGCTGAAGCTAATGCTGCTGGAGGAGGGGTGTTACATCCCTTGCGCTGACCCACCGTGTCTGGAAGTTGAGAAGACAGGTTTGCAGTCCTGGGCAGCTCAAAGTTGTGCGTGCAGCTACTTAACAGGAGGCTCGTTGGAGCACAGTGGCATCTAGTGCCCCTGCCCTTTCCTAGGTGCTTTATACAGTGGTGGTGGAGGAGAGGCAGACGATCTAGCCCACTGCGACCCCTGCTTGCCATGTTTTGGAAATGAATCATCCGTGGCCAGTGCTGGGTCATCTGTACTCGAAGGCCTCACTTGTACAACATGTTGTCTGCGCCTGAGTTTGACAAAAAGCAAGGCATGGTTTCAGGCTCCTCTGTTCATTCAGGCTTTTAATTAGCTACCAAGTATCCCCACAGCGAAGGGCTAATGTTTGATGTTATTGAGAGACCTGCTTGGACGATTCACATTTATTTGAGTGCATTCAGTTTATATTGAATTTCAGGCACTCAGATACCTGAGCAAGAAATTAAATACAATGCAAAGAACAGATGCAGCCCATTGATCAGCACATGTCGTGTCCCTGTCAGGGCCTGATCCGCTGAGGATGGAGTCTGCTACTGCTGTACTGCTGTATCTACAGAGTCTGACTGTGGCTATCACAGAAGAGGCCCTTTGCTTCAGAGAGCCCCAGTTCCAGCTCTGGTGTGGTCTGCCATCGCTTCTGTCATGTGTTAGAGACCTAAGAATGAAGCTGGGCTCATGTATTCAGACATCTGCATTCAGTCAACACACATGTGCAGTTTGACTTGCCAGTGCCTCTGAGCACAAGCCTTCAGATGCTTCATGGGCAGTGGGTGCTGCAGACATAGAAACATAGACAACGAGGGTTGGAAGGGAGCTCAGGATGTCACATCTAGTCCAACCCCCTGCTCAAAGCAGGACCAGCTCCAACTACATCATCCCAGCCAAGGCTTTGTCGAGCCGGGTCTTAAAAACCTCCAAGGATGGAGATGCCACAACCTCAATGGGTATGCATTGGGGGTGTGGGTAAGCTTTGCATACACACTTCCACAGCCCTGGGCTGTAGATCTGAAATGCATGCAACAGAAAATACAGTCGCCATCCACAAACATGCAGGGCCTGCTTTCTACGGTAACGTGACCACTTCTGTTTTACACAGTCTGGGCCCAAATACATACAAATAAGGCAAACAGTATTAACCATAAGCATCATCAGGTTTATGCATGACGGGGCTAATATTAGAATGGGTGGCATATAAGTGCCAGTATGTCTGGTGTGTGGGATGTGAGCATCCAGGTCTTCGGCCGAGGTAAATCAGTGGAGCATCTTTGACTTTGCTGGAAGCATTGCAGTTTACACCCACTGAGGACCTGAACCCAGGGTGTTCAGGTTCTTGCAGTCCTGGGGAGAACAGGGACCTGCTGATGGGGCTGGTAGCTCTGCCACCCTCCTGGGAAAGGGTTTGCAATGGAGGCACCTTCCTTGCAAGGCCATGCTTTCTAAGGAACCTGGGGAGCTGGGTGAGACACTTGGATCTGCAGTGTCTGGTTTGACTTGTGAGAGAACCATATTTCTGCCACTCCAATATCAGCACAAAGGCATCATGCGGTGATACAGTGAAAGAGGCACTGAGGGTTTAGCCAGGCTTTAAAACATTTCAAGGGTTGTCTTTGTCTTATTGGGATCAGCAGGGGCCTTTTCAGCAGAGCTCTAAAGCCTGATGGAAACAATAGGGGCCTATTGCAAGACGTTTCTGTTAGAGCAGCTTCATTCTCAATCTCCCAGCACCTGATGCTGCTGGAAAATATCATTCTCTATCAGGTACCTAATCTTTGTCAGCAGTGATCGACCCCTCACTTCTGACCACCAGATTTCCACTCTGCTTGCCTTACCTGACATTTATTTAACAAAGAGCTACTAACTGCTCTTTTATCAGCCTGAGAAAGTTTAACACAGGAGGAGACAAATATGATAGGCACCATATAGCAGGCGCTCAGAGCTGCTTTGCTGCCTACATACGGCCTCTATAATGGTGATATTGAATAGTAGCTCTAAAAAATAAACTGCTGGTATCCATGCAGGTGTGGATTTGGGAGGTAGGTGCGATTTAAGCCTTGTGGTGCTGGGAGAAAAATCAGCAATGTCTTTCCTTCGACTCCTTCCCTTATGGATGGCTCAGTTTTCTAAAAGATTTTGAAGTATGGTAGGATATAAGGGAAATTTGGGGGGATCTATGCCACTGGCTTTCCCTCCTTGAAAATTACTGTTCCCCTCATATGGTGTTGTGTGGATGATATCCATTATATGTGTTTTCTTCAGAGCCTTGAAAGAAAAAAAAACATTCCTCCTGCTCACGCTGTTTCATTCTGGGCAGAGATGAGGGGTACCGAGGGAAGGCAAGTGGATCCTCTTATAGGAAGCAGAAGTCACAGAGGAGCCGTGGATGCTTGGTGGGGCAAAGCGCGCCTCTCCTGAGTCTAGAGGCCTGACTGCACCGCGTCGCTCAGCCTTACACCCGGGCAGCTGCAGGCTCCAGGGGGTTCCCTCCACACAGGTTCCCTCTCCCATCACAGCCTTGTACTCTTTGCAGCAAACACAAGCTGGTGCACACTCGCCACTGTTTCCCATGTGTAATGACAGGCTTGGCTGGATACATGTCT
>NW_017728997.1:18220221-18222029 GCF_001723915.1 Gavialis gangeticus | reverse complement strand
AAGGCAAGTGGATCCTCTTATAGGAAGCAGAAGTCACAGAGGAGCCGTGGATGCTTGGTGGGGCAAAGCGCGCCTCTCCTGAGTCTAGAGGCCTGACTGCACCGCGTCGCTCAGCCTTACACCCGGGCAGCTGCAGGCTCCAGGGGGTTCCCTCCACACAGGTTCCCTCTCCCATCACAGCCTTGTACTCTTTGCAGCAAACACAAGCTGGTGCACACTCGCCACTGTTTCCCATGTGTAATGACAGGCTTGGCTGGATACATGTCTCGCCTTGCAGGAAGCCTTTGCGGGAGGAAGTCGGATGCGATCATTCCCTGCATGATAGAGATGGCAAATTCAGTGTTGGGCCAGTTAGACTCGCCAGGCACCTCTTTTCTGTGTCTCTATCAGCCCTGATGCAGCTGATGGAAATGTTAGCTTTTAAATTTTTTTAATTCCTAAAAATGACACCTATGTTTGGCCCATGGGCTGTGCAATACTCCTCTCCCTGGGGTGGCAGCAGTGAGTGCTGTCAGGGTGCATCACACCAGGCCAGGTCGACGGTACATGGTTGACGGTAGCAGGGAGGGCACATGCTGCAGGTGCTAGCCTGCACTGCCCTGTCTTCATTGCTGTGCCTGCCTGCTGCCTCATCAGGTTATCCTGGGCAAGGCAGGCCAGTATCTAAAGCCAACGGCAAACAAGGGAGAGATGCCTCCTGGCACCTTTGACTCTCCTATCCAAATCGCCAGGTCCCCACTGACAGCAGGGACTACTGGGCACAGCCTTTGGTGTGAGGCCCAGGTATGGCACATCTGGAACTGCAGCAGCGCTCTGCCTCCAGTGCCTCGAGTCATGACCAATGCAAGCTAAATTAAACCAGTGCATGTTGCAGCTGCAGCGTTGCCTTGCTGTGGAGTGACTGACTTGGCAGCATGTGAACTTACTACGCTGGAGTAGTTCACAGGTTGAACATGACTTTTCAACATAAACCACCAGTGCTCCCTCCACACTGCCAGTGCCTGGATGGACTGGTGACTGCAGGAGGCTTTGATGTGATTTTTGTTCACAGTTTTTTACCAAGAGCTTTTCCAGCAAGCTCTTCCAAGCCTGCCTGCATTTCCTTTTCCCAGTTACCTCTGGTTCTGGTCCTTTGGATTCATTTTGAGAACTCACACAGGTACCAGATGGTAATATATGGTAATAACGAAAGAGGTTGTTTCAAACAGAAATGAGCCAAATTAACCAATGGGACCCTTGGAAGATTTTGGAGTCGAATTCATTAGAGGCCTGATCCAAAGCCCAAGGAAGGCACCCAATGGCTTCTGGAGTCACTGTACTATGTCCTAAGGGGAAAAAGCTTGTGTGCGTGAGAGCTGGAGCACCAGGCACGAAGACGTGGAAATTCCTGAGCCATTAGTGACGTGCAGAGAAACCCGTGTCTCTTGCTCAGGAAGAAGCTTGCCCTCCGTTGGTGCTGCATTTCACAACACAGCAGGGACACAAGTCACTTCCTCGTGCACTGCAAGATTTCACATAGGGCCACCTTCCTGACCCACGGCGTGAAGCCAAATCTTCAGTGATGCTCCCCAAGCACAGGGCACAGCTGAGGGTGGCAGAGGCAAGGGAGCTGGCTTTGTCTGTCTTGTGAGCTCCAACTTCCACCTTTTCCTGCCACCTCCCAACCCCAGCGCTGCTCTCACCTACACTGACTTGTGACAACTCGCCTCCTCCCAGCAGCTGCTACAAGGGCAGGGATTGTCTGAGCTCAGTGCCTCAGGCCACGCTTCAATGCTCGTAGTATGGGTAACAAGCAGGAGGAACTCACC
>NW_017728997.1:18213851-18220210 GCF_001723915.1 Gavialis gangeticus | reverse complement strand
TGGCAGGCGGTCAGACTCGATGATCTGCTCAGGTCCCTTCCGACTTGACCAACTATGAAACTATAATGCTGGAGGGGCTGGGGTGGGCTCGTATGCAACCTAATAAGCCATTACTATGTCAGCCAGAGATCCCGCAAGCTGAGGGAGTCATTGTCTGCACATCTAAGCTACCTTTCTAGGCCTAATCGACCCTCTCCCCCAGGACCTTGCCCAGGAGAAAGCCTGGGCATGCATCTACCCCATTGAGATGCATGTTAGTACAGTACTAACCCTTCCATCCCCAAAGATGTGAGAAGTTGCTTCTCCTAGAAGATGCTTCTTCCCTTATACATTTTCTGAAAAGCTGGGCTGTGTTAGAGGCCCTCTGGGTGATACATCCCTCATACAGCTTGTTGCATCTCATGCAGTAAGAAGAGAGTGATGGAGATGCCTGTGACCCATCACGATATGGCTGCCTCACACCTTGGCAATCTGTAATAAAACACACACCCCGCTCTTTTAAAACTCTGATGTAGAAGAGAAAGAGCCCTTTCTGGCTGAAGACTAGACAAGCTGTTTGTGGTAATTTAAAAAAAACTGGGGTGTCAAACTGCTACGTGAGAGAGACGCTGCAAATCTCTATTGAAAAGGCTGGTGCTTGTGTTGCCTGTGTGCGCTACTTGGAAAAAATTAAAACTTACTGGGCATTCAAATGACATCAAAAGATGTCAGCGCATATTTCCCATATGCTTGTGTTGTGTGGAAGCCTCTGCATGCTCTTCAGCTGGATGGGGAAGGACTGCATCTGTCAGTGACCCATGCTTTTTCCATGGCAACTGCCCCCCTGCATGCCAACATCTATGCTGTCAATTAAAAAGATATATATCATTCACCAGCCATTATGGTTACAAGGATCACCATCCAAGAGGGCACCACATACAAACAGATTCAGTGCTGTCTGCCCGAGTCAGCAGGGAACTGAAGGGACAGCTCTGGGAGAAGTGTAAAGCACCCCGTTTATGCCAAGCACCTGTCGCCTCTGAAGCCTAACGGTGGCAGAGGAAATATTAGCAAGTGGCCTATACTGTTTCTGATCAAAGCACACCAGCACCTGCACAACCTCAGTTCCCCACTGTTCGCAGATGGGGCTTGATTAGTGGGTGTGCCTAGTAAGGTACACATTGATTTAAATCACCACATTGATTTAAATCATCACCTACAACATTCGTTCCTCCTCCACGGTCTTCTGCTGTCTTGTGGTTGAAGGGAGATGCCAGAAACTAAATCCAAGTGCACTGAAAGTGCATTTGGCTCAGGTGACTTGGACTTCTGCTGTGCTTTGTGTCGGGAGGTGCGAGCAGCGAAGGGCCAGGACAGCTTTCAGAGGAAGCCGTGGAGTTTATTGGAAAAGATGATGGATCGTAGTCCTGGATGAGAAAACTAAAACTTCCCTGAGTGCACCTTCTGAATGAACAGGCAGAAACTTGGCGCACTAATTTCTGCATAAAACCCAACAAAATCTGACTCTTGAGAAAAATTTACTGAACTTAACACCAGCTGTGTTTCCTGGTAGGTTTTAAGACCGCTTAAGTGGTGTGTCTTCATTAAACACCTCTCTTTTTGCTTGCATTTCCTTAAGAATGTCTTGCTTTTCAGACACAATGAGCTTCGGCGTAGGAACACATATACAGCAGGCTGCAAGTGCTCGCTTGAGCATGATATGCCATGCTATATATACTGAGCGCTACAGTGAAAACACACATTGAACTTCTAAATCACAGCCATTTAAATAAGCTTCTTTCTTGAACTTAAGTATTTTTAGATGCCTTTATTTTTTTCTTTGTAGAAGAGGATCTTTTAATTCTGTGAGCTACAGTGCTCATTCATTCCTGTAGCTTCTCTGTCATTTCAAAACATTGGAAAGTTTCTTTGTCGGTGTATAAATAGAGTGGGCTCTTTTGTGAGCCGTGGTGCTCTGGGAAGTGATTCATGTGGGAAGGATGCTGCATGTTCCTGAGTTCTTGAAATGCACCTTCTAAATTCTCCCGCAACAAGAAATACGAAGTCCCGGTTGGGGAATCGGAGCCCCATTGTACTAAACGCTGTAATCACACATAATCTACTGTGGTACCTAAATATTGAACGGGCTTTGTAGCATAAGTACTTCTAACCTACAGCAATAACTTCTGCCTGATATAAAAAGAGTAAGAGGCACTCACGGCACAGAGGCTGCATTCCCCGAGGTGATATACATATGGAGCTTGTTTGTTGGTGTGAACCGCAGGGCCTGAACTGTTACGGCGTTGTACTGTGGCCTTCGGTAGTCCTGTTGATGAGCCTGTCTGAATTCTTGTATTAACAGTTCTGAAGATCTCCTCAGAGCTTTGCTTTCCTTTATAGTTTCGGGTCTAGTTGTGAAAAGTATCATGATCATTTCTCACTTGACTTCCGATGGCACTGAAATGTGGCTTTTTATTAGAATTCTTGTGACGTGCCAGCGTCAGGGAGCTGAAGAATTTTAACAAGTTTAGCCATGATTGATATCCCTCTGGGGACAGCGCTGCCCTAAGAACCAGTGGATGCTGAAGATGTTAACCTCTGATTTAAATTTCTTCAGAAACATGGGTTTGTCGAGAGCCACAGTCTGGAAAGTGGTCGGTATTACCACCTTACATTAGGCACTCGTGATGCAGAACAATGGTTCATAATGATATATCCATGGCTAGTTAGAGATGATGTTTATTAAGGATGAGCACAATTTTGCTGAGAGGTAGTTGGAATGAAATGCGAAAGCTAAAAAAAAAAAAATCTCATTGCAAACAACAACAAGGTCTCAGAGTTTGCTTGAATTGTATGGTTGATTCCCCACCGCTGTCATTGTCTCTGCAAAACAATGAACTTGTAACACTTGTTTAATTACAATATATTTATGAACTGGAATGACATTCTTGATGGCTCATGCATGCTGGCATTATGTCTTTTGTACATCTCTATTTGATTTGAATAACTCCTCATTAAAACATCTGGGGATGGAGGGGGTGTAATTTGTGTTAAAATCCATAAACACACCAATCATACCTGGATGTTTGGAATAACCACCGCCTTTGTAACAGTGCTCCAGTAGCTGCTGCTTTTCCTACTGGTCAGCAGCATTGTTCCCATGAAAAGTGTTGCCATCTGAAAATAGCATTTTCAGGCATAAGGAGGAGCATGCTGTTAGCTTTGCAGGCACCTGGTGACATCTTAGCTTTTGGGAAGCCAATGGGAGTTTTACCATTGGCTGCGTGAGAGCCAGGATTTCACCCCCAGTGGGGAACAAAGCTGCCAAGCGGCTGAGACGCAAGACCATGTCTAGAGGAGCTCCCGCCTTGGAAAATCCCCCACAGTATCTTAAGAGTGTTTGTGCCACATGGATCTTCAAGGGTTTATTCTCCTATCCGAGTGCCTCCCTGCCAGAATTGCCCTGAGCTTGCCAAGCTGACAGCAGCCTCTGGCAGGACTCTGCAAAAGGGGGAGCACTCAGGAGAGTTTCGGGACACTGGGTGAATTTTGCCCTGAGCCCCTAGGGCACCCTGGCTGCTGGGAGCCCAGGAGGATGGGACTGGCTTGCCCGTGCAGTTGTGCTTTGCTGAAATACCCAGGGAGAGGGAGCGGAGAAGTGTAGGACGGGGACGCTGCGATGCGATCTGCAGGAGCCCTGGAACAGTTGGTCTCCCTGGTGCATGTCGGTAGTTTGTCCTTTGTGAGGGGCACCCTGTGTCTTCACCCTCGTGTGCTTGGGTTTCAGGACAGGTGCTCAAGTGGAGTGATCTGCCATCACCTGCTCAGTGGAGGTTGTGACTTAGTCGCAAAACAGCTGATCCAGCCCTTTTTCTGATCGAGCAATCAGTGTTCACCTGCTTGGCTGGCCTCAAACACATCTCCTGCTTCCTTGCTAGGTCGGGCGGTGCACTACTTTTCACCCAAGTGCTCTTGCTTGCTTTGTCAGGTATTTAACAACAGTCCCTGAAAATGGTTTGAATATGCACCTGCTTTTACCATAATTAATATATGCTGCATACTGGGGCACATACTGCAGGCTGTAACCGCAGGGAATTTACCCAGGCTTAGTGTCATTGTAGGAATCAGATGTGCAGCAGAGATGAACTTGTGCTGAGCACAGATCTCTGCTTGTAGCAATGTCCATGCTGAGGGCTTTGGATTTGCATTTAAAACGCACAGGGCAACAGGAGCCATAAAAGCTGCAAGCACTCAGTTTTTGATTGGCTCATTGTGACTCTGTGCACACTCAGGACTTTTCTTGGAGCAAAACAAACCCCGCGGGCTAGTCGAGAGGCTGAGTAAGGCCCCTCTCTGGACAGTTCGGCAGAGGAGGATCCAGTGCATTGCCGCAAATGGTGCTGTCCATCGAGCGAGGTGCTGCCCGCTCTAAAGCCTTGGGAGGGGGCCTATTGGTATCTGCACCTCTTGGTATCTGCACCTCTTACATTCAGGAATGATTTGATTGCTTCCAGTTGTTGGGTTCTGGTTATCCCAGGGGGTAATGAAAGCTGGAAGAGCTTTGTTTTAAATAAGAACAAGATCCTGAAAATAAATACCATGGAGCTGCAGGACATGTGCGCATTCACACAGCTTTATGTTATTGGGCTGTTGCTTGCTTAGAGCCCCTGGATATGTGCCCTGACATTTTACATGTGTGTAACACAGCTATGGGGGCTGCTGGTGAACTTTTGTAAACTTGCAGTCACACTGGGAACAGCTTAAATGAAAGGCATGCCAGATAAAGAGTCGGGCTGCTGTGTTTTCAAAGCACAGCTTGGAAGCTAATTTAATAGAAAGACTTTTGCAGTCAAATAGTGGCTTTCTCTGGAGAGTTGTGGAAGGAAGGATATAGACTATAATGACCGAGAGAGTCTAATATTTATTCTTCATGCTGCAGTCAAGTACTTGGAGCAGCTGCTCAACTTCCTTGAACTATGAGAGGAAGCTGTTTCCCTTGTCTTGGGCTGAGTTACTGCCCTTCAGCGAGTATTAGGGTGTTATTCAAACCCTCTCCTTGCAGACGCGATGAATGATGGCAGGATCTTTAAGGACCACTCTGTAATCATTCCTGAGAGGCCTGGTGTTGGGGGACGCGAGGCCAGTGACAACCACTGCTCCGTAATGGTCTGGAAGTGCTGTCTTGGTTTCTCATAATTTCCCACATAACGAGCGCCTTAGTGTCAAATGTGTTTTTAGAAAGAGAGCATGCCTTTATCTATTGAAAATAAATGGACCCCTGCCAGGAGTGGTAACAGACGGGGACTAGTAACAGATGATCTGATGAGGAGTGTTAACTGCAAAGCGAGATGCGAATTTTGCTCTAATAGTTTATCACAGGGCCTTTCTGAGGGCTCGTAAGTGCGTGCCAAATCTGGCTTTCCCCACATAGGAAGCAGCACAAGTGCAGGCTCACTGATGTCAGTGGGTCCTTGTTAATCACCTGGTACCTGAACAGAGCATGGCTGAACATTTGCTTTGTGTTCATTCCTCAAGTATTGCGCTCCTTGGTTTTGTGTCTTTGCATATGTATGGACTCGGTGGAAGTCTGCATCCTTACAAGAGGCTCTAAAGGAGCCTCGTTTGGATACACCCAGTAAAACCCTTTCACAATATAACTTAAAAACCCGTGTTTGTCCCTAGATAAGGACTTCCCAAAAGATGAGAGACATGAAACATATTCAGTAACAAAAAGTGGTGTGTGCCTGGGTGAGGACTTCCCAAACTTCAGGGCTGCTTCTTTCTCTAGGCAATGGGTGCCCCTCTGCAGCCAACAGTTTTGATAGCTGTGAGCTCCAGTAGCCAAGCAGAAGTCTAGCAGGAGAAGGACATGTATGTAGATAAGAGCATTTGCATGTGCATCTGCCCCATTATGATGGCCATAGGACCTCCTGTTTGGTATGAGGAACATCCCACGGGGAGCAGAATACACAGAACATGCAGCGTTATTTGTGCAGTGCGCAGGGTCCACAAGGTTGTGTTATAGAAATCAGGACGGGGCTGCTGCATAGTGAGGATCCGGGCCTTCGCGCATCTAACGTCACTGATGTGGAGGAGAGCCTCCAGGGGAGCCGCACATTCATCGGGTATGCAGAAATGACATGCTCGGGCAAGAACTCCACTCCATGCAAGCAGGCTGACACTGGGAGCAGGTTTGTAAATGGACTCTTCTGGCGTAGGACTGAAGCCTCCACAGCCATGTGCTGATTTGCCACGGTCACCGGAACAGGGCTGGCTCTGCACAGCCATGGTGCTACAGAAACCTCGGCAAGCGTTAGGACGTAGATATGCCAAGGCCAGCCCCAGTTCTGCTGACCAGTGGTTTCTCATGGCTTCCTTGT
>NW_017728997.1:18210277-18213704 GCF_001723915.1 Gavialis gangeticus | reverse complement strand
TACCCACCCGTCTGCCTGCCTGCATTTATCTGTTGTTCCTTGTCCGGTTTGCTAAGACAGTGGTTCTCAACCTTCTTAGACTCGAGGCACACTTTGGAAAATACCAGCTCTTCATTTTCACTTTCTTTTTTTTTTTTTGACAGTAGAAAAATAATAGAGCAGTTTTTGTTGTTGCAGTGAATTCAGAAAGACAGCATATTTTAACACCAAGGATTCCTATTTACAATCTCTCGGTTTATTCTCTGAGTCATGTTTGCACAACTAGCAAGGGCACCCTTGAAAGGATCTCCAGGCACTCCAGGGTGCTGCAACACCTTAATTAAGAATCATTGTCCTAGGGGGTTTGTGGCAATGGCCATCTTATTACAGTCAATTTGTACAGCACCTTGCACAGCTGTCCCTGGTCCCTGACTAGGGCTCCTGGGCACTGCAGTGAAGCACATAATAGTAAGCATTTCATTGCCCTAATGGTTCTTTCTCCTTACCTATTTGCCTAATAAAGCACATAGTTCTTCAGGATGGAAGAGACTGCTGGAAAGAAAATAAAGGAGCATTCCCTCATTGGGAAATGGGAGGCTGGTCTGAAAAGAGTCAGCATGCTCAGGGAGGTACAGACCTGAAGAACATCTAGTGGCTCCTTCATGCTCTTGGCTGCAAGTTTTTTTTTCAGATGAAACCCAGATCAAGGGCTGCTTTGTCGTTATCCAGTTTGCCTAAAAACCCAGCTCATGCTTCAGAGTTCACCTACAAAGGTCAGATGGGATTTCCCTCCTCACCCCTTACGCACACAATTATCTTGCACATTTATCTACATATGGTCTTGGGAGGGCACACCCCTGTCCTCTGACCTGTCTGGTATTGGACACTGGAGGGGGCAAGAGAAATCACTGACCTCCATGCAGGACAGTGCCCGTGTGAGTTGTGGTAGTAGATCGATTGCTCTGTATGTTTCCGTTCTCTCTGTCCGACCCCACGTTTATGTCTCCTGCTGCGAGGGAGACTGCATATCAGATACATTACTTATTTGCATTTCTGTGTGAGGAATTAAAACATTGTTAAATGTCTTCGTATGTAATCATATAATAGTAGATTCCTTTGTCTGAAATGTGATCTTACATATTACCTTGGTCAGTAATTGAATTGAATTGAATAGTGACAGCACAGTGACATTGTTAAGGTTAATGACCCAATGATTTACAAGACAAGGCACATTTACCGGCAAATGGATTTTAGTAATTGTTCCACTGAACAATGAGAATAACAATTTGTACATTGATCCACAAAGTCCTGCCGCAGAAGCTCTATTCCTTCTGTAGTGATGTCCCTCTTCATAAACGCATTATCACTCAGAAAGTGTTTTCTTGGTTCTGTCATACTGTATTATAGTGGATTGCCAGTGATTCTTCCCAATGTGATTCACCCCCGGCCCGGACCTCTCTTGGGCTTGGAAGCATAGCGGAGGACATGACTGAAGGTGTGGGCACACAGTACGATTGCTGCAGTGTACTCATACCCTGGAGTTTACCCAATTTACTCTATAGTAAGAGGCAAACAAATGATCAGCTCTCGTAGGCTAGCTGCTTGCAGCAGTCACTATTAGAGCACCTGCTCACTAGGTGATGACAGAGGTAGTTTGCACTGAGTGAACAAGTACCCTAAGATGACACGGGCTAAGGGAGCAGGCACACAGTACTCACTCTGTAGTAAGTCACCCCTGGGTAAAGTTCCCGCAAGCTTTTTTTTTCTTTGTCCTGGGAAACAGAGACTAACGCCTTGGCAAAAGGCTGCAAGCTGTGTGCCAACTGCACGTTTAATTTACACCATAGTAAAGGTGTCACATATATGCGCCCTTTTCTTCACTTCCTGACCTTTAATTCTTTATGAATAGAATCCCAGACCAGCTGTTCTGTTCTCATGCCTGGGACTGATGTCTGTTTGGCAGACCGAGAACTACCACTGTCATCCTGCTTGCACTTTTTAAATATTGGCATAATATTAGTTATTTTTGAGTCCCCTGAAATTTCCCGAGTGTCCAAAACCGATGGACAGTCAACATTAACAGTCCAGATTGTTCCTCAGCCAGATCTTTTAAAACTCTTGGGCGCACATTATCTGAGTATGCTCCTTTAGCCAACTTTAATAGCTGCTGTTTAACATCCTCCTTTATTTACAGTTTGAAAAAAGTATTTAATCCTCCAAGTTCTTCCTAAACACAGGACAAAAATATGTACTGAACATTTTTTGCTTTTCCTGCATTAATATTGATTGTGCTACAATTTCAGTGTAATTATGGACTGCTGCCATTGTTACAATGTCTTTTGTTCCTAGTATATTTAAAGACTCATTCTTCATATTAACTTTGCTGGCCTTTGAGTCCTCCAGTGTCTTTTCCCTTCCCTTATCAATTTTCTGTAATTCTTAGTTCTCTGTATTTTCTGCTGTCAACCCGTCATTTCTTTCATTTGCCTTCCTCCCCCCGAATTGCTGTGGCTGATTTTACTTCCCTCTAAGCCATGATGACTTCTCACCCAAAGCCATGTTGATTGCTCACTCCTTGTTTGCTGCAAAATCAGCCATGTGCTCTACACAGCAGTGTTTTTAATGTTGTCCCAATAAGACTGCAAGACTTCTGAGCCCCAGGGCTGCTTTGAACATCAGATGTGTATCTTAGGCTACTGTAGTCCGTGAACGACATTTTAAATAAATAAATATCATTGTTCTGATAGCTCCTTAAAAAACTGGAGCACATCAAAAAGGAAAAAACAGAAGTGCAACAAAAACCAATATTCCTGAAGAATGGAAAATTCCCTTCTACGATTGCAAGATAAGTCTTACTATGGACTAACATTTGCAAATGCTTGATTTTTATTTTCAAGAATAATCAAACCCTGTGTAAGTCAAACCTTGAGAATAATATTTTAACTGGAATTAACTAATACAACAATGGAAACTATATACAGATAAGCACTTTGGCAGATACTAGCTGATTGTGTTGTGGCTACCTGTCAGTCCAGGAAACGTCCCTGAATTTTCTATGAATATCATAGACAGGCCTGGATTTTCATTTCAATTAATTTATATACAAATCAGCAGTTCAGGATGATATACATGCCAAGGTCTTAAGGGAATTAGCAAACTAATTTGCTAAACCACTGGCCATAATTTCTGAAAGACCTTGGAGAACTTGGGAAGAACCAAAGACTTGGGGTTACAGGGGGTGTGGGTGCAATAAAGGAAAATAATGCTTTGCCAGCAATCAACTTGCTAACTCTCGCTTTGGTCCTGGTAAAATATTGGAACAAATATTAAGAGAGAACGAGCTGTAATCATCAAGAGGATAAGAGAATCATGAACAACATAACAAGGGGGATTTATAAAGATCATAGCAGGCAGTTTAGCACCACATTTGATACAGCATTTGCATCCT
>NW_017728997.1:18189307-18205277 GCF_001723915.1 Gavialis gangeticus | reverse complement strand
GGTTACAGGGGGTGTGGGTGCAATAAAGGAAAATAATGCTTTGCCAGCAATCAACTTGCTAACTCTCGCTTTGGTCCTGGTAAAATATTGGAACAAATATTAAGAGAGAACGAGCTGTAATCATCAAGAGGATAAGAGAATCATGAACAACATAACAAGGGGGATTTATAAAGATCATAGCAGGCAGTTTAGCACCACATTTGATACAGCATTTACATCCTGGAAAAGGAGGAGAAAAGATAAGAAGGAAAGTAAGAAAGGGGAGCATGGAGTTTTGAGAAGGGAAGGCAGGACCCAAATTAATTTATGAGAAATGTGGAGCATTTGGCTCAGCATGAATTGTATACAAAAGTATGTAAAAAATGTTGGTACTGTCTTGTTTTCTGTGGCTGCATTTTTGTATGATGCACACTCAACAAACCCAGCTCTAATTTCTTTAATTACACTTTAAACATTATGCTGTCAGCATTTGTTTACAATGAGCCTGAGATTTTAACTGAATTTAGACTTACTAAAAATGGACACTTGTTTCTGTGAGTCTCACTAGCTCAGATGTGCTGATACTGGTCAAGTAGAATGGAGCTGCATATTGGACTGAAGCAGCATCTCCGTCACTTGTGAGCTCAGAAAATATCTGAAGCTTGGCACTCGAACCTTGATGAGTTGTTATTCCGAATCTCTTGTCCACCGTTCTTTTCACATGACACTTTCATGATCCTTAATTTTCAGTTTTGCTTTTTTCCAATTAAATGGTCTTATTGAAAAGTACAGGTTAGGGGTTCTGTTCAGAGGGGCAAAGCAATTAGCAGCACATATGTTCATTGTTATAATAACTTGCTTAAATGACTGTACTGAAAGAAGTGCTAACATTTGAATGTTGGGCTGCAGAGTATGGTTACAGTCATAATAAGTCTGGCTACAAATTAAAAAATAAAACTGTTAGCAAAACCAAAGTTATAAAATTGATAAAGCTTACGCAATTAAAAAATTACCACTGAAAACATTGGCATCAGGGAGTTTGAAAAATTAGCTACTAGGGAAAAGTCTGTTAGATCTAGCTCAGTTGGTTAGAGCATGGTGCTAATAATATCCAGGCCACAGGTTTGATCCTCTGTAGAGCTACATGATCCCTTAAGGTCCCTTCTAGCCTTCCTTCTTTATAAGAGTATGTGTTTGGAAAGATAGCTTCAGTCCTACTAGCATGTCAGTATAATCAATTCCATGTACCTGTGGCCTCCCCAGGAATAAAAACTGGGCTAAGGTTATAGAAAAAGCATAAGGACCCCAGGAAAAAATAATGGCCAAAAAAGTTAAGGACAAGACCAGGAGTCTATTAAGAGAGACCAGCAGCAACTTTGGAACTGCAGACCACTGACACTTGACCTGGGCCTGTTCTTGACTGGAAATTTGAAACACCCCAAATAGCAGCATATTTAAATGTTGACTCTGGGTTTGACGCCTGTCAGTGAAAGCAGCGACTGCAAAGTTCACGGCTGCATCCGGGTTCAAGGGTTTGAACTTTCCTCCAAAGCACTACTGCCTGGAGCTGATGGTCCGCTTGGAGTCCGTCCCTAGTTGGAGCCACGAGTGCCAATATTGCTTAGTTTTGCTCTGAATTGTTGCATGAAATCTTTAGGCAGTCGGCAATACCTTGTGCGCAGGGTTGACAAGCACTGGTCCATGACTGTACGTGTCGTATGGTGGCTTTGAGTACATTGCATTTCCATTCAGTACCGGTTCTGTAGCATCAGTGCTCTTTCCAAACAGTGTCAGAGACAGCATTTTTTCAGGGCTTCTCCCTCTGGTTTTTATTATGAAGAGTGTTTGAAGTTTGAAGTTGGGGTGTTTGAAGTTGGTACAATTCGAACTAAATTTCTCTTAGACTCTATTAGGAACCTGTAGGCAGGACCAAGTGGCAGGAGAGTCCCCAGGTCCCTGAACAATCTGAACTGAGCAGAAGCCCCAAAAGAACTAAGGCGGCTAATGCTTAAATAAAGTGATATGAAATATTTATCCTGAATTTATTGGGAATTTTGGCCACACAGAAAAAATAATTTAATAAACTTCTCTGGGGACTTGCCTTGTACATTTGAGCTGCTAAAGGGCCAGCCTGCCTTGGTGACTTCAGAGGGGCTCCTGACAGTGGACCCCATGCAGTCCCGCTGCCCCACGCGAATGGGGTGACGACCAGGTTGAGTAACCCAGGCCAGGGGTGAGGTGGGCAAGTTTGGAGGTTTCCGGAGCACAGCAGGACACTTTCTGATGTTTCACATTAGAAGGCGTGTTGTGTGAATGGCGAGACTCTCTTTTGATTGTCAGAAACTAGCAACCTATATCTTCATAGACGCACCATCACAGGGCGGATTCTCTCTGGGTTATACCCCTGCCTGTCTGCCCCAGTAACCACCTCACCTTTTCCGCTGCTGCTTTACCAGGCTTGTCATCAAGCAGTGCAAATCAAGAGATCCTGCAGTTGGTCGATTTTGAATTAGTGAGTTTGACAAATGTTTTCATTTGAGAAGGCAAGCTGCTCATTGTGCTTGGTTTAACACAAGCGCATTAGAGTGACAATGCTGGATTTAACTTTAGTTATCAACACTTTCAGCCTACGTTGGTCTAAGTAATTGTCCTGTTTATACTCTGACAGGTTAAAATAATGTATTCTAGAATGAGAGCGCTTCTGCTGGAGATGAAAAGCAACCCAAGAGGGTTAGAAACTGTTACTAGCAGTGACAAGCAGCGTAAGCTAGATGTATGGATAAATTGCTATTGCTCCAGAGGTTATTCCTATTAGCAGGAGATGTATAAGAAACCCTAACAAGGCATTAATACAGTACAGCTAGTAAAATAAGCTTGTCTATCCTGTCCACGCTCAAGACTAATGGTGCATTTCCGCGTTTCTTTGATGCTCTACTGACAGGTGTTGATAGACCTTTAAATAAAACGAAGGCTTCACTAGGCACTTGGAACAGGTCAAGCACCTATGAAGATTTAAAGGTTAATTTTAAAAAAATAAATAAAAGCATTTATCTGCTATCTAAACACTCTCTTGGAAAGACACTCTCGCCTTCCTCCCTGCATGGAGTCAGATAATGTCATGGAGACAGGATCTTGGCAAGGTCGATATTTTCACATCAAATTTTCTGTCAAAATAAAAAGTTAGTTTTCTTCTCTAATTGGTGCTCTTGGGATTCAAAAGGAATCATTTACCCGTGAATGATACCGTGTCCTCTGCCTCTGAAAACTGACACTGGGAATATTAAGAAAAATGGGCCTCACAGAGTGGTCTTTAATAGCTAAAGCCCCGGTCCTGCTGCCAGCTCTGTGGGAGCCGACTCCTGCAGAACTCACCTGGGTGCAGAAGTTTGCTCATGCCACACTCACGGCAGTGCCAGCGTCTAAAAATGCAGCTCCCTGGGCTGTCGGGCTCGAGCCAAACCATTTCTTGCTCAGGAATTAACATGAGGCACAGCACACCCATAGCTTAGTTTAATCAGAAAAGCAGCAACATGTCTCCCCTCCTTTGCAGCCAGTGCTTGTGAGGGTGGCTGGATGGAGGGGGCTCTTGGCATGCACTGTGCGTGGGATGGGGGATGGTTCTGCATTTCTGTGACACATGGCACGTGTGACTTGTTTTCTTGCCTCCTGGGGGTCGCTTCTTTCCAGGAAGAGAGAGGAGGGGGCATCAGTGGACAAGAGAGCGCGTGCGCATCTCCCAGACCAGGAGCAGCAGGGAGCCATTACACCTTGAGCTAATGAACGGACTGAAGTCAAGGGGATACCTGTTGGATCAGCTTTGACTCCAGGGACGGCTTTAGCGAGTGGGAAATTCCCACAGAGGGTGACAAAGGAACTGGGGGTTAATGCTTGGTTTTAAAAGCCAGGGAGCCCTGTCTGACCAGAGCCAGGGGCCAGCCGAGGAAGGAGGCTGGCTGCGCCAGGGCGAGAGATCCCGCGGTTTGGAGGAGAAGGCACATGTGGGAGGCCGCTGACCTGAGCCCCAGACTGCTCTGGAGCGGTGAGGAAGGGCAGGCAGGAGAGCGCTTGCAGGCGTGCCATTTTCTCCAGGGCTGTGCATTTCTTGTGCTAGCTGAAATAAAGAGTGACTGGGTTTTTTGGAACAGTCACAAAGCCTGGTGGGCCGTGTGCTGCCAGCAGCACGTGTCCCTGAAGGGTGTAACGGCACAGTCGGAGAGCCCGCAAGACTGGCACTTTGGGAAGGGGTGAGCTTCAGCTTCTGCCGTGTCCGCTCCTGCGTTCCTCAGATGCCTGTGCCAGGGAGGTCGAAGGGAGGGACGGTGCTTCAGCTTGCTCAGACTACGGGGAACCCAAGAGCGTGGGGACCACTGCTGGACAGGAGCTGGCGGGGCTCAGCCAGGGTTGCGTGGCAGGTGGCCTCCGGGACTGGTGGAGTGACAAGCCATTACGCTGAACCCAGACTGACTCTCCTGGGCTGCTTTGTTTCTGTGAGAGGAGGAAAAACGAGAGTTTGGTAACGTGCTTGAAGATTGGCAGAAGGAAACAAAGAGTAAGAAGGAATGGCTGAACAGGGGTCTAAGGACGAGGACTTTCCTGGGCAATGTCTTTGTTGCTGATGGAAAGAAAACAGCAGGCCAGGATTCGCATTGGATCAGGATCCGTTGCGAGTGGCAGTGAGGAGCGGAGCACGGTGCATGGATTAGAAATCAGAGGAAAATTAAAAACAAATGAGGACCCTCCTTGAAACCTGAAGCTGAATGCATCTGGGCTCCTCTAGAGCCGAGTGGGGCGGAGTCCTGGCAGGCAGCCCCCATTTGTGCTGCCCCACCTGGAGCAGTCTTGTTACGTACATACACAGCCCTGCTATCTCCCCAGGGCTCTTGGAGTGGGACAGGTGACAGGAGCCTCGCTGAGCCCAGCAATGACTTCTCTCACGCACTCTTCTCCCACAAACAGAAAGCCTCCTTGGTTTGATTTCTGCTCAAATCCTACTTTGCGGTAATTAGAATACAAAGCCTTCCTCTTGACGCAAATTGGCTGTCTTGGTGACACTCTCTGCAAAAAAAGGAGCCCTTACACATGTAATTACATGATTATTTTGACATCTTCCTAAATGGCCACGCTGTAGATAGTGTCTCAGGCAGAGAGAGGTCTCGGAGAGGGATGGAGCGCCACAGCCTGTTTCCGGGTGCACTGGCTGATCACAGAGACGCACAGAGGAATACCACTGTTAATGGTGAAGTGAGCATTAATGCCTATCACCAGCTTTGTTTTCCTTCTGTTTTGCTTTATTTATTTATTTATTTATTTATGTATTTTAAGAAAAACTTGAACCGAAAACAAAGGGCAATTTAAAACAGTAATTTTGGGTGGAAGTTTCTAACTTCGGCATTGTAGTCAGAGAAGTGACATGGATGGCTGCAGCCCTGAACCCAGAGCTGGGGGAAAAGGCTTAACAGAAGAGCCCTTTCCCCTCCCAGCCGTGCCTTTCAGCAGCCTGCTGGCGCTGCAGGGTGGTGGGTACACCAGCTGGAGATGCCTGGTCCCGCTCTGCTCATGCAGTTTAAAGGCAGAGCAGTGTTGCTGTGGAGGAAAGGGAAATCATCGCATCCTTCTCCAGGATGGGGCTGGGTGCTGTCACGCTCAGGCAGGCTTGCGAGCCCCTATGCAAGGAGAATTTGTCTGAGCGCAGGTACGGCGTTGTTCAAAATGCTGGTGTTTTGGACATGGCCGGAAATGATGTTCAGAGTTGCCATGCAGTAAAATAGCAACTAGCTGCAATAAATTGCATTTACCAAAGGCAGCTGGAAAATGGATTCTGTTATTTCTGTATTTTAATAGGTGTAGCATGCCGCAATGTCTACCCATGTCAGAAATGGGCTTGTTTGTTTGATATTGCTAGGACAAGCCCAACTGTATACATTTCCTGCTGAAAATGCTGAAATCTAGGGTCAAGCATTAGGTTCTCTGATGATTTTCAGTGGTTGTTGTGGGGACTATAACATTTAAAACAGGAAGCCTGCCTGAATAGGTCAAGTACACCTTGCATTTCCCTAAAAGCGGTAAATTGTTAGCCTCATGTTTATTCATGTGGAAGCTTGTATTTATAGGAGGTACACAGTATAAATATTTAACACTGTCAGTGGAGAAGGGAAATATTGTTGGAACAATGTCTTTATTTGTTAGAAGAAAAATAGGGACTAATTTTTTTGTGCGAGAGATCACAATTAACTGCTCCCTGCAAACTGCTTCGCTAAAGATTTCAGGCAGACCAGTGTTGTAACAGGAGGAGGAGTGAATACCAATTGAAAGGTACACGGTGCCATTTATAAAGTCAGAGAAATCATTCTGTCAAGCAAGATATAGGTGCTCAAATTAAACAGGTATCAAAATTATATGGTCTCTCCAACAGCAACTGCTCAAGAATAGACTAGGGACAGAGGGTACGAGAGGAAACTACAGTGGGTTGTAATTTCATTCTGACAGCAAGCAACTGCAATGGCAGTCACCATGCGAACAGCAGCGACAGACGTTTTTTGCACCCCCTTAACTGCAAAAACCCCCTTATCTGTAAAGCTCTGCCTGGAATCCCTTTGCACAGAAATCTCCTACCAATATTTTGACTTAAACAAAGGTGTAGGACAAACTTCCTTGACCCAAACACATCAGTAGATTTAGTTTATTTCAAAGTAATTGCCAGGAAAGACTCTTGCACACGCTACTTTTGTCAACAACAATTCTGCGATGTGAGAGCTCAACGCACTTGACTAGCTCAGACCTTTCCAAATAGCCACACTGCGCTGGACAACTTACCCTTGCAAAAGGCAGTGCCTGTCCTGGAAAGTAATCTCATTATGCAAGACAGGCTATGGATGGTCAAGAAAACTGAGGCACTGGAAAGAGAAGGGTCCTGACCCAGGTCACACAGCCTGTCAGCAGAGAGCCAGAAAGAGAAACCCGTGTCTCTTGGTTCTCAGTCCAGGGCCCAAACCATGAGACCAGCCGCGCGCCAGGAGATACCGGAGGTCAATGCTCCACCTGTCAGCCCTCCTGTCTTCGCTAGGAAGAGTCCTGCTGTCTTACTGCAACCAAGGGGGCCTGCCGCTCACAAAGGAAACACCTTGGACTTTCAGTTGGAGCTAATTGAGAATGTTCTCGACTTTTTTTTTTCAATGGAAAGTTTTTTTGGCTAACCGAAGCTTTCCTGGAAAAAGTTTGTTTTCCTTTGTATTGTTCACTTTTTCTTTGGGAAGTTGACACACTTCAGCCAGAATGCTCTGATGGTTTTAGTTTGGGACCAAAATTTGTTTGGCCGTTGTGTTTTCATTATATCTTTTGGATGAAAAGTCACATATTCAGCTGAAAATTTCAACAAGCTTAAAAAAAAAGATCCAAGCTTTCCTGGGGTGGACCCTTGTCTGTCTTGCCTAATTTGTGAGCAGCTCTGCTTTAAAGGCCAATCACTTGCACAGTGGGCGCATCTACACGAGACACATAATGCGCAGAAGACGAATTTTACTGTGCATTCGCACAGCTGCCAAAAACCATGCTAAAGCACAGCAGATTTAGTCTAATGCGCATTAACATCACCCAACAAGTGTTCATCTGTGCTAATGCTCAGTAGAGCCGATTACATTGTATTAAGGTACTACCTGTCATTACAGGTGCTAAAGTTAATGTGCTGTAATTATGGCGCATAAACGAATGTGTAGCTGTCTAGCGTTCCTCACAAAGCTGTATGAATCTACATCTGGGTTTTGCCGCAGTAAGGAGCTGTACTGTTCTCTGGTTGCAGGCCTGTGCACGGCTCCCACCCCTGGTGCTAGCCCTCTGCAGAAGGTGAATTTCCCTTGGTGCAAGTGAACGAGGTCCAACTCCTGTTGTAAAGTCCTGCTGAGCCTTGAGTGTGCTGGGTTCTTTCCATTAACTCCTTCACAAACTTTTGCAGTTACAAATTCTTGTTGCTGTTTCTTCAGTCTCATTCAGTTTGGAGCAATCACAGCTTGGGAGGGCTCAAATGGTCCAGGTTATGCATAATTTTCTGACATTTTTTAAAAACAAAATGCTCCATTTATTATTTTTCCGTCTTCCTTGACAGTACACGAGCCATAAGCAATTTGGTAAATGGATGGAGAGTTTGTCTTGTTGTGCTGCCCTTTGCATAACCTCTGCTGAACTGCTGTTTTGAAACTTTTAACAAGTCCAATAAGTGACAAGTGATATCCCTGGAGGTTTGCTCATTCCTACGCTCTTATACGGTGGTATGTGCCATTTAAGTTGATTGATTTCAACGCTGACGCCAGCGGTGGAAGGACTTCCCGGCTAGTTCTTCAAAAGAGCAGGCCACCTCTACGAGTCTTAGCAGAACCAGGGTCCAAGACCTTGCCCCGGGCCCAATACCTACAGAATTCAGCTGCAGCAAAAAAAAGGGCAAAACTAACTGCTCTTGGCTTTTGCTCTGTGCCTGCTGTGCTAGCACTCTTTTGATGGTGAAGGGAGGGCTTAATTAGAGAGAGCCTGTAGAGCAGAAGACATGCTGACCCAAGCAGCTGCACATCGGGAGCAGCCTGTGACTTACAAACAAGAGATGCAGTACAATCAGAACCGCTCCGTTTTGCAAAGGTGTGAGCTCCATAAAGCCCAGGTCTCGCAGTCTGAACAGGAATATGTACCATGACCCCTGCACGAGTCCCATTGCACAAGGGGGTTTCCTGCTGAACTTGGTGCCTGGAGGGCAGCTCCTGCTCTGACGTATAACTGCTTTGCCCCAGGCAGGGTTTGGCCCTGAATTGTAAAGACTGTAGTTCTGCAGACATTTATCATGCCAGTGTGCACACAACTATTTATGTGCTGCCCTTTCAAAGGCAGCTTGTTGCAGCAGCACCCAGGTTGCGTTAGGGCATGAGGACAGCAGCTAAGCCGTGACTGGAGAGTGTGCTCATAGCCAAGGAGAACGCGTTTAACTTTCCTCGTGTTGGAGAGAGACTAGAAAATAGAAGTGAATATGACAAACCCTCGGTGCCATGTGTTGTTAAGTACTGTTGCCATCATTTGGCTGTAAAGAAATACTGGAGTCCTAGACCAAGGGTCAGATTTCGGTAGGAGTTATGCACCCAAATCCCTTTAAAACCTGGCCTGCAGAGTATCCGTGTGATAAATCACACTAACCTAGAATACAGCATTGCATGTATATGGGGCAGGCGGTATGGCTCTTGGGAGGAGGTTACCTTCCAAGTGTTATCAGTTTGGAGAATGTCTTTTTTTGTGCAGGTAGAAAAAAGATTTGACAATGTTGGTCAAACACGGTCCAAGAGGGTGGCGTGGGATTCCTAATTTGCAATTAGATTACCCAATTCCTACTCACGTTGAGCAACACTTACATGGGTTAGCCGGTGCTCGGCAAAGGTGACAAAATCCTGGCTGAGAATAAATCTGACACGGTGTACGGAGAACATGTCTGCAGCAGGAGCTAATGTTTATCTCAAAGAAGGAAATATTTTCAAGATACAATTTCCCTCCTTTTTACAATCTAAATAATTATTTTCTTTGTGATGGATTTTTCCCTCTTAGCATTCCTCCTTGAATATATTTATCTGAGAAAGAGAGAGACTTTTCAGGTATAGGAATATTGCCTTCGAAATTGTTTCATTTGCAGTTAGGGCTAAAGAGATTACTCTGGCTTTTCAGTCCCTGTTTTGGGAGGATTTCTCTCCTGTGCAAGGCTTGTGCACTGCTTACCAGCTTGTGCCAGCCCTGTGCACGGAGGAGAAGGTCACCCAAGTCCCAGCCTATATGCCATGCTCACAGCACACGCTCCAGAATTGCAGTTTTAATGGGTGAAAAGAATGCAGTATTGGATCCAGCATGCTACAGGCAATTCTGAATGACAGGACAGAGCACAAGTGATATCCCTGCTTAAGCAGAGCACATAAGCACATTGGTAAGGTCACCCCCAGGAATAGTCCCATTGAGCCGTTGGGGACTGCATCCACAGTTCTGGTGCTTGTGCCGTAAACAGGGTCCAGAGAAATCTGTAAGAAGGATTCATGGCTTGGAGGATTCATCTCAGAATGAGAAACGTAAGGAGCTGAGTCTGTTTAGCTTATCAAAGTGAAAGCTAAGGACTGATTCAACTCTGGTGTCTAAGCACCTACAAAGAGAGGTGTGTATATGTAAGGTTATGGCTACACCCCAAAAGTGCACTCCTCTCATTATCACAGTGTGGTTACAAAGCTGCAGCCTTGCAAGACTGCGCACAGCTATATCTGTGTGTAGCTGCTTATTCCTGTAACCTCGATGTAACCGTATCCGCTCTTGGGGGGTTCTCCTGATAAAACTATCTGGGTTAAAAAGCACATCCCTTTCCCAAAAGAGTTATGCTGTTAGCACCCCAAACCTAATCAAAGAGGGCTGTTTAACTTCCCAGGAAAAAAAGACAGAATAATGGAGACAGAAATCAGCAAAGTTTCAAACTTTGGACTGGGAGGTGGTTAACGCCGGCATTGACTTGCAGAAGGATGTGGTGGATTTGCTACCACTTGGGGCCTTTCAGTCAGGGCTGGATGTCGGTTTGAGGATTAAACTCAATACTGGAAATTCTGCAGTCTTTGTTCTGCACAAGGGAAAACCAGAAGACTGTGAGGGTCCCTTAAAAACTATGATTTCTGTCTGATCATTGCATCTTTACAGATGTGCAGGACTCTGAGAACGTCAGATGATGTCCATAACAATTGTAAAATATTATGCACAGCCTGTATTTCAATGCTAAAATCAGGGATTTTAGGGTTTCATAAAACAGTTTCTTGATCCCTATGCATTTTCCCTATTTATATGTATTTTCCCCTTGCATCTAATTCTTTTTATAACACAGTCTTTCATAATGTTCTCTTTTGTATCCTTCCTACACTGTAATCATTTCCTCATCATAATTCTCTCTTGTTGCTATGTGATGTTCCACTGTTCATGTATTTTTGTTTGATTTAGCTGTTAGTATTGTTTTAACTCTTAACTTTCTGCTTTTTTTTACCAGTCTCTCTCTCTCTCTCTTAATACTAAACCCATTGTCCTCTTTTTTATTATCAAATACAGAGAAAAAGTTGTAGTTAAAGAAGATATAACCAAATCAGATCTGTCCACTGAGAAGTTAGTCATTGTCTGCCTTGGGGAACCCAGTTCCATGCAACAGACTGTGGATCTTGTTCTCTTCCAGACTACAACAACAAGCATTTTGGTCGGTTTAGACCAGCCTGATGATTTAGTTGGTTATCAGTGGCACTTGCACTTCCCACATTTCACAAAGAGTTGGAAATATATGCAATAAAAAAATATTACTGGATCTGGAGTTTATCATGTAGGAAAGCAAACAGCATGGCAGATTATTAGTGACAGAGGGTAGGAAGAGGATGCGGGAGCAATATGTCTTTCCTGCACACTGTAGCAAGGATAAATGCCTCATTCCAGAGAGAGAGTTTCTCCAAAATTTGACTAACTGTTCTGCCTGTGAGAGGACTCGCACAGGCCCAGGGTGTGCCGGAGAGGTCTTTAGGAGCTTTCTGGGGCACAGGGGTTGCAGGTCTGACCTCTCCTAGCCTGAGGGTGTTCACTAGGTGGTATCAGCTGCAAGCAAAACTTGTCAAACTTCAGCTCCTTAACCTTAGACCTGTCTTCCTGCTAGGGTGGAGCCAGTTAGGTTTTGCATGCTTCTGGGCATTTTCGCACCTGATGGGGAGCGCACACTCATTAATAACCTCCGCAGCGTGCACAGCTTGAATGGAGATCCTATCTGTTGAAAGAGTAATCGTTGCGCCTGCTGAGCATTTCTGAACATCCCTGCCAATCCAGATGCATGAGCGGCTTTCCCCACTGGCACTTCCAGTGAACTGTTGCGTCTGCAGGATTCATCTGCACCGTTTCTAAACTGCATTCCCAAGTGCAAAGTTCAGCAAGAGGTTTGTCATCAGAGTGGTTGGCTCCAAATGTTTTGTTGTCTCGGTTCCCTCCCTATTGATTCAGCTCCAGTGCAGAACCTTTCAAACGTAGTTGAGCAGCTAACACTGTTAGGACCTGGGTGCGAGTATGTGCAGGTGAGGATTTGCACCATGTCAGCTGTGCGATATGCTCTTTTCCATCCACGGGGGAGCATGTATCGTGGCCTAGTTTTCACTTACTGCACAGTATGAGCATGTGCCCACACAGTCGATGTTGAATAGCTGATATGTAGCAAACTCCACCCTTGCCCAACTGGTATGAAGTTTGTCATGTACCCCTGGCTTCTTCAACATAGACAGCTGGTGATAGCACCGAGTGGGTGCATCTACATATGATATTAGTGCAATTCAGTAAATTCTGGTGCAGTTTGTGGCAGAGTTTATAGCTCCCAGGTGCCGCGTTTACACGTGCGCCCAGGCAGGACTGCAGCATGTTGAGCTGGGTCTGAGCAGCCCTGGCTGGTAGGAGGCCTAGAGGGTCAGCACCAGCTCGGGGGTCCTCTGCCCTGGCTCAACATGCTGCGGAGGGGCTGGTGGGGGCATGAGGGTGCTATGGTGCTAAGACAGCCGACCGGCAGCACCCTCACGCCCCAGCCACCCCTGCCAGTGCTACACGTGTTGCAGTGCACTAAATAATGTGGCCGTGGAATAGTACTTGTGGTTACAAGTACCATCCTATGGCAGCGTTTATTAGTTTACTGCAGTCTAATATGGCTGCACATGTAGATGCTGAGACTTTACTGCGGAGTTGATTAATTTGCTCCACAGTAAACATCTCATGTAAATGCGCCCAGTATGGTGCACAAAGCATGACCACTGCTGAGATACAAGAACAGCCATCTTGCCAGCCTAGGACTCCCTCGCTACCATATTCAACATAGCTTGCAGTATTTCCCCGCCTTTTTCAGAAATTATTAGCACTCGCTGTATAAAACATTAAACATTAGCTCTCCATTCATTCACATTAATGATTCAGTGCAAACTCCTGCCCTGCCATTAATATCCACTAACCTCATCCAGTGATAAAACTTGATTTAGTCTCCAAATTACCTCGGCTCAGAATTTCTTGGAGCAACGCTACCTAATAGTTCAGGGCTACGTGAGCAGTCATGATAGCCAGCTAACTATGAGGGCAGCCTCTTTTCTTGAGACTCCAGTGAAAGAAGAATCAATCCAGCACATAAAGAGAGACACAAATAAATTGCTGAGCAGTATAATCCAATGACACCATACATCTCTGAAATGAGTGCCTCCAAAATCAATAAAAATTGAAATTGAAAAAGGAAGAATTGTGGTTGTCCAGATGCTGGTCTGTCGATAGGGGTTTCAGGTGAGGGCTCCAGCAGGCCGAGGGGCAGGCTTTGGGAGAGGGATGGGAGCTTGAGCTGGGGAAGAGGGCAGGAGGAGACGTCCCGAGGACTGGACCAGAAGGGAGAAGGGGTTAGGCTCCCACGGGGTGTCCGCAGTGGGGCATTGCCCTCTCTCCATTCAGGGCCTGGGCTGTGTGCAGAAAGAGGAGCGCTGAAGTTTGATGCCTTTTGCTGTCGCAGTCTGGGGGCAGGGCGGAGAGGCCGTTCTCTGCAAGGGGCACCTGGCCTTGGGGTTGCTTCTCAAATAGCCTGACTTGGCCGGCTTTCAGACTACACTGCAATAGCCACCTACGGAGCACAGCTTTGTGGCTGTGTTTCCTGACTTGCGTGTACACGGTTCTTACTGGCCTGGGGGTGATATTTTTGGTCTGCAGAGACAGAGGAAGACGGCTCACGTAGGGATATTTTGTGTTAAAGAGGTGTTTGGGGGCTAGCTGAGCAGCAAAGCTGCAGACCTCTAAGGCAGGTGAGCAAACTGGAGCCTTGTCATTGGACCCCTGTCCTCATCCTCTCAGTCTGGAGCCAGCCAGGCTGGTCCTTCATCCGACGTGCTTGCCTGGGCCTGCACCGCTCAAGGCTTGCGGGAGTGGAAGTAGGACATGGCTTTTGTCAGTCACGAGCTAATGTAGGCAGCTCATTAAAAACCACAGTTAGTTTCTGAGAACCAAGGGCCGAGCGGGAGGCAAATAACACCCGCCCCGACAGACTGGACAGGAAAGGACAGAGGTAAGTGACTCCAGGGGGACAGGCTCGGACATGCTCTGAGCCGCCTGCACCTGAGGAACAGAGATTACTACCTCCCGAATGGCATCGTTTAAAATAATTTGATGCACTTTTAGGCGAGAATTATCACATGAATATTAATTGGTCATTACATTGCATGGAACCGCTGCTTCATTTCGGGCTGAAGGAGGCAGTTTAGCTGCAGAGGACTTGAGCTGGCACCAGGTGCATACAAAAGGGATCCCTTCTGAGCTGGTGCTGGCACGAGAGGCTGTTCAGTCCTGTTATGGGTCGCAGCGATTCCTACCAGGCCAGTTCGGTGGCTTTTGCTACTAGTTGTTTGCAGTCTTGTCAGTTCCCCCCCATGACGGACGACTCTATTCAGGCGAAATATTAACTGGTCTGCACTTCCACCCACCCCTTTCCGCCGGAGCAGGCCTGCACATTTATTTATAGCCGGACAAGGCTGGGCTTCTCTTTCTGCATGCCCACGTGGCCCCTTCCTTCCTCCTCCTCCTCCTCCTCCTCCTCTCCCTCCTGGGCACGTGCAGCCCCTGGCCTGCAGCCAGCCTCTCCCTAACTCCGGCGGTTCACTCTGCGCTGTTCCAACTTTGGCAAAGCCTGGAAGTTGTAATGAAGAGTCAAAGTGCCGTTCTTGGAGGCGAGTGCCAGCAGCTTCCATTAGAGACGGTGAGCATGAGAGATCAGATGTTAGCCTGCGGTCACCTGGAGAATATGCCACTTGAAACCAGGACCTGAAAGAAAACAATCTCTTTAGTCCGAAAACAGGCTGCCGTGTCTGCCTTGGGGATGCTCAGTGCAGGACAGGGGGCAGAGGGGGCCTTTGGGCTCCGCGCTCTGAATTTTATTTTGTAATGACAGAGCCCTCTGGCCGTGCTCCCTGCCCTGGCCGGGCTAGGAGAAAACTGCATGTGGTCAGCCCCCGGGGATCGCTGCAGGCTCAGACTCCTTCGCTCCCCAGTACTGAGACAATTTGCAGTGGCCTGCCTGAGGGTAGATTTGCAGCACATTTGCATAAGGGGCCAAAGCAAAGACCAGGCGTCTGGCCTAATGTGCTTGCTTGTGTTTTTCAAGTATCTGGGGAGAAAAACTCCTGCCTGTACTCCTCTGTACACTCAGAGTGCTAGAAACAAGGACTTGCATTCAAATTCTTCTCCAGGTTTCCAGATTGTGGACATATTTTACATTTTAATATATATCGTAGCAGGATTGGGAACAAAGTGGCTAAATAACACAGTCATTTTGCAACCTCTGAATATATGAATTTATGGATAAGATCAGCAAATGGTAATTTCACTTGAGCATAAGCAAGTGCGCATTAACCACTGCCTAGTCACAGAATCAGAGACAGGCAGGCCTGGAAAGGACCTTTGGAGGCCATCTAATCCTGACCCCTGCCCGAGGCGGGATCATCCCTATCTCAACCATCCCATACAAATCCTTGTCTGTCCTGTTACAAAACCTACACAATCCACTTCATCACACAACTCCAAGGAATGGGCCCTCGTTGTGTAACTGGGGTGGGGGCGAGAGAGGCACCAGCCCCGGGCACCAACTTGGAGGGAACGCCGGGATGCTGCCCTCCCTCCGTCAGGGTCTGTGCATCTGGAGAAGCCTTGTCCCCTCTGGACATAGGAGCCCTGTGTGCTGGGACACAGCAGGAGCAGTCCTGCGCCCAGTCCTAGAAGCCAGTGTAGGGCCGTGGCAGGAGCAGCAGGTGTTTTTGGGTCCTTGGGGCAGGTAAGACCCTCCTGTGGCTGCGCAGCACGGGGCTGCTGCAGCTCAGCTCCTAGGACTGGGCAGGCAGGGCTGCTCCTATTGTGGTGGTGCTGGGCTCCAATGCGGGGTATGGAAAATTATTCTGGCACGCATCCAGGAGGGGCCAGCAGG
>NW_017728997.1:18189074-18189296 GCF_001723915.1 Gavialis gangeticus | reverse complement strand
ATGATCTGCTCAGGTCCCTTCCAACCCTAGAAACTATGACCTGGGGCCGCTCCAAATGTGATGTACTGCCTCAAGTTTTGCTCAGGGAGCCAAAAAGGATAGTTACACTTCTGCAGCCCCCTGACCTGCCCCAGGCGAAGAAGGGGGACAATGGAGGTACTTGTCCTGCAGCTGCGAGGGTTGTTAAAATAGGCAGCCAGGTGCATTCATGTTGTCTTAAAA
>NW_017728997.1:18177979-18184074 GCF_001723915.1 Gavialis gangeticus | reverse complement strand
AAATGTGATGTACTGCCTCAAGTTTTGCTCAGGGAGCCAAAAAGGATAGTTACACTTCTGCAGCCCCCTGACCTGCCCCAGGCGAAGAAGGGGGACAATGGAGGTACTTGTCCTGCAGCTGCGAGGGTTGTTAAAATAGGCAGCCAGGTGCATTCATGTTGTCTTAAAACAGTATGAACAAGGAAAGCCTGTTGTTGCGAAGACAGGTTTAAGGCAGCAAACATGGAAAGAATGGTTGCCGGCGTATGAAGCAGACAGCAGAGCTGCCCCTGTTTAATCAAGAATACAAAATCCGCGCGCAGGTTTGTTCTCAGAGTAGCGTGGGCTCCATCGACTTCGCTTCGGCTCTGGTTAAGTGTATGGCTCTGTCCATGCAGTCTCTATGTGGGCCCGAGTTGTGACTTCAGACGTTGGTTATTAAGCCGAAGCTCCAAGTGTTCTTTGCCAGAGGAGTATGGACATAATATCAGTTACTCTGGTTATTCAATTAATCTCACAAATCAGCAAATTTGGTTTTGGGAGTAAAACCTTGTGCTGTCCTCAGACTGTGTAGAGTCTGCATAATTCACCAACTTCACACTGCTCATGTACTTTGCCAGCGCCAGCCTTGACATTTATTTAGATAACGAGCAATCTGTGTTGCAGACAATAAATACTAACGTGCAATCACTAAGCTAATGTCTTTATGTTGTTGTTCTTTTTAAAAACAATACAGCAGCTGATTAACTTTGTTTTATGCTCATCATTATTGGCATCTGAAAAGTCAGTGTTGCACTGAAGAGAACTCTCATTTCTCTGCATTTTGTATTCCTTATGGTAAATTCATAATGGCCTCACAGTAATGTAACATGTCTTGTGCACTGTCTGGGAGACGATATGGCTGGGTACTTCCCACATCCATCCTGTGTAAAGAAAGAGCCAAAAAATGAGCCCTGATGCTTGCATCAGGGCTGCCTCGCAGACCAACGGAGATTATTCAAGCAGCCTCAGGAAGGGTTTGCTTTATGCTGTCTCAACTCGATCTATTGAAGACGCCGCTTCTGGGGCCCAAGTCCTTGGTGTATTTGTCACCACCCCTGCAAGGCCGGGAACCTCTTCGCTTCGCACTGTACAGGAAGAAACAAAACTGCAGCGAGAGAGAGAGATGTATTGAAGTGCCCGCGCCCATCATTGTAGGTACCACCTGTATCCTAGCCACTCTCCCCCTTGCTGCCAGACTCAAGGGGCACCTGCATCCCCAGAGCAGTGGACCGACATGCACGCGGCTGCCTGAGCGCCGATGCTGTCCCACAGGAGTCTGGCTCAAACCGAAGCCTCGTGGGCTCCATCCGTTAGGCTTGCTTGGACCACAACTGAGACAAGGCACCCGGGGCAGGTACATTAGGGATATGAGATGCATCTTGTGGGGAATTGAACTGGATGCTCTTGACTCCGGTCCAGTGCTGGAGCCACTGAATTGTCCTTTTTTTCAGGAGTCGAGGGGTCACGGCCACTGATGGACCTGATAGAAGAGCAGGTCCATCAGGTCCTCCCCCAGGTACATTGCTTGTGCTGGTGTAAGGCTATCAAGAGCGGTCCCCTAGCACTGGCCAGGCTTGCTGTGCCCCTATCCTGAATTCCTCATGCCGGGGGTATGTTTAATACCCCAGTGGAGCATCCCAAAGGGACTGGATGTGAACTAAACTACAGGGTAGTAAGTCTAAAATGCAGCTCCAAGAGAAGGACTGAGACCAGCTTTCTGTGGCTCTGCTGTATATTCCTTGTAGCTGTGACCTTGCAGCTGAGACAGGATTCTTCAGATGAATTATTCTGCTACTGAGCCCATCTGAGCAATGCAGATTATTAGCTAATTACTTCAGAATGGCATTTTCTTTTTCTGTAGCATTTACGAGTCAGGTGAGAGTGAGTGAGTCTTGAGTCTTGACAGCATGTCACAACTCGTGTGCGTGCATGTGGGTTTTGGGACGGAGCATGGCGAAGTGGTGGTAACCAAATGCGAGAGCAGAGGGTATTTTGAATGGTTTTGTTAGCATGATAATGCTTCTCCATGCTAAAAATGAAAAACAAGCACTTATACTACAGCTAAAAACTAGAGAAATCTCTTTTACTGAGTAAATGCTTCACAGGAAAAAAATGAATATTTTTTCCTGCCAGCCCTTCTTTTTAATGACACATGGAGGGAATAAAGTGGAAATAAACCACTGTAACCCATGCAGAAAAAATTAACTCATTCACCTGCTTTTAGCTCTGAAAAATAATGAATCATTAAACCTTGAAGCCACAGTGACATTACCAAATGGCTTTGAAATCAACTCAGGTCTGAGGAGACGTTGAAAAACCTGCCGAGTGACTAAAACAGATTCCGATGGTGATGTAGGAAATTGGAAACATCTATTAAACAGACGCGGCTTTCCATTTCCTAAAAGTTATTGGTTTATGGGAGGGCTGCGCTTCCCCCGGTGCGCATGTGCTGCTGGGGGAGAACCATAAGGCAGAATCTAGTTAACTGAAAACATCACAATCAATAAAAGGCACTGTGTTTTTCATTTACTCCTGGTTTTTAGGGGTTTATTTTGTAGTGGCAGAAGAAGGTATCCGTTCAATATCAATTCAGCTTCTGGGTGGGGAGAGGGATACAGGTATTGACTTTTAATGCATGATAAAGTTTGTGACAACGCTAAGCTCACTAACATTTAAACCAAATGCCGTTTTGAACGACGTCGGGGACTGGATAATCTTGTGTTCAGTAAACAGGCAAAGTAAGTAGAGATTCTTTTTGATACTGCGTTTCCTACCCAAGAACAAGGAAGCCTTTCCCTCGTCGACTGGTGAATAGCAGTGGTTTTTGTTCTGAGAGTGAATTCAAGTTCAGCTCACAGTCTGCACCCCCCAGCCCTCCCTTGTTCCCTGGAAGTCTGTGCCTGGATGCTTGAACCAACAGGTGCCATGTCGTTTCTGGCTGTTCAATCTCGTAGATTAGGAAGGCAATCTGTGTCAGTCACGGCTCCTGTTCTTCTGGCCGGGCAGCCCCCGTGTTGGTCTTTGTGCCTGTTGTTCGAAGGAGCGTAAGTGCAGTTTCCAGTGCCGCAGATGACTTGTGAAAGGTCTTTTGGACAAGGGGAAATTTTACCGTAACTGCATTTTGCAGCTAAGTTTCAGGTATCCAATGTGCTTTTTCTTTTGCCTATATCTAACCCTACTTAAGCTACAACCCACCTCCCCCAGTTGTCTGCCTGGGGGCTTACCCATTTAATAATTCTCTTGCATGAGGAAAATAATCATTTAAAGAAGGGACTGTGCAGAATAACATGGTATGATTTGTCCTCCCACAGCAACAAACAGCAGACTTGTTGAATGTTGGTATTATTCATTAATTATGAACGAAACGGTTAACATTTGTCCATGAGAATAAACCATTTTCTCAGTGCAAAAGCTAAAACAGAGGCAGCCCAGACTATGAGCCTTTCCTGTTCTGGGCTGCCATGAGATGGGTCTCGGACAGTTAGCTATTTTTATATGTGTAGGCCACACTGGCACGGTGCGGTTGCTTAGTGCCACAGAGCAATGGCTCTGGGTCTAGAGATTCATGAATATGGTGCTCCCCTATTACTGGATCACTTGCTTTGGATCAAGTAGCAAAGCTTGTGCTTTTCAGGTGAAGAGGACCCAAGTTCGATACCTGCTAAACATCATCGTGCAGGTGTTCTGCAGTTCACTGTGGAACAAGCAATTAAGGTGACATTCATCTAGGTGAAGAGAGTTCACAGAAGATCCTATGCACGACTAGTAGTGAGGCAGTAACACAGAGCTTAACTGGTGCGCAGGATCTCGTGTGCCCTGGGACGATCCACGCCCCGCCGCTCTGGTGGCTTAGCTCCCCAGGTGAGCGCTCTTCTCACCAGGACATGAAGCAGATTGCTCTGCTAGCTCTAGCTATTATGGCGTTGTCATAATAGCTGACAGTTCTTCACACGAGGTAGAGTCTATTTTGACCTTCTCTTGTTGGAAGTTGATTGCCAGTTTAGTTGTCCTTTTCTGCCTATTTGAGATGGTAATGTGAGAAATAAGACTTGACAGCACATTTTAAATCCAAATCCTGACAGAAATTGGGTATCTACACATCTTTGTGGACCAATTCCAACTCCCAGCTGCAGAGAGGAGCCCTGAGATATTACTGACATGGATATCAGACTATTTGCTTCTCAGTGTAAGATATTCTGCACCAAAAACTGAAGTCAGCGAAATTTCCCATGGCCCAGATTTGAAAGGGAAATACAGAGGCAAATGAGTGCTGGGGAAAGAGGGAGGAAAATTAAAGTTTTTGCCTCTTTCTCCGTGAGTGAACACATGCACAACTCGAGAAAAGGAAAGCTTTGCAGATTGTGAAGGCGTGCAGGCATCAGGGATGCATTGGCTGACTGCAGCTCTGTCGAGTGTCTCGTTGCGTTGGAAGAACATTCCCTTGTGAAGGCCGTATGTGGTCCTCTTCTTTTCTGGAGATCCCAAAGCACTGACGCCAATCACGTTCTGCTGGGTTTTCACTTCCAGGTGCTGTGTGGTGTTAAAAGGTGTTAAAAAAGCAATGAACTACTTTCTCCAGTGTTACCTTTTCCTTAGAAGCAATCGTTGTGGTTGTCACAAGGGTGCTGTATGGCAGTGGAGGATGGCGGCCCCGGAGAGGAAGGGTTACTTGTCATCATGTGAAGATAAGGGGCGTCTGTAAGATAATCTTCCCATTAAGAAGTGATCCACTTTGATGGAAGAACATGGAGGGGAGGTCCAGGACACAGGCTCCCTTTGATTTAGTCCGGAGGGGAAGGTGCACTTTGTTGTCGCCAAGTTTGTTCTGCACCTGAACTGCTGAGTAATGAATATATTATAGGAATTCAGAGCTAACACTTAGGAAAATTGCTCTGACCAGGGAAACCTGTAAGCAGTCAGTTACCCTGTAATCAGGTTTCTGAGCATACCACTCTTTGTTAAGGATTGCTAATGACCTGCTACTTTCTGCTGATCTAGATAAACTTTCTTTTATTATGTTACTTGGTCTCTGCTGGCTACAACTGATATAATCAATCATTGTTTCACTTCCTTTCCTCTCAGGCAGTGACAGACATGATATTGGGCTGCTGGTTTGTTCCCCCCTGTTTGTTTAACTGCTCTGTATTGTACTTGTCTTATGTATGGTACAGTTGTCAGTAAGCTCATTTGATGGCATTTTCCCATCTGGGCCAAGCTGTGGCTCAGATTCCTGTCCTCACACGGGTTGTTGCACCAGGGTCCAGACCCAGGCGAGTTATCCACTGTGGTTAATATTCACAGTCTCTAGGGACAAAGTGGTTCATCTGTCTCGTAGCATGCCTCTGGCACAGGAGAAGATCAGCGTGTTGGAAATGCTGCCCTTGTAAGAGGTGAAAACAGGCTTTTCAAAGTGACCCTAATTCTCTGTAGGGCCTGAAAAGCCTCCAAGTGGATTTGTGATGGACAGAGATGCTTTCTCTGCCAGGAGTGAGGACAGCAGCAAGAGGGCCACACTGAGAGGGGCAGTCCTCTCTGTAAAGCACAAAGCCAAAGCCCCTTTGGCATGTTTCTGGTGTCTGTCCCAGCAGAAGTCAGTGGAGCCCATCATGGTGTCCAAAGGAGCTGACGACAACTTAAGCATCTTGGGCAAATTCTGGTAACTTAAAACAAGCACTAACGAGCAAGTGCTAGTGAGAACTAGCCCCCAACATCCTCATGTGCCATTTCAAGGAGGATGTCTACCGGTACCCAAACTTGCAGGTTCACTGTACTCCCTGGTTATCATTTAGCTCATGATTTATAAAAATGCTTTGGGAGATGCTGCAAGAAGTTGCGTTTAAAGCCAGATTCTGTTATTTTCTATCAGCCTCTTGCTAACTCGAGGCAATGTCTGCCCTTGCTCAGTGTTCTGGTTTGGGACTGAATCATAGATCATAGGATCATAGAAATGAAGGGCTGGAAGGGGCCTTGAAAGATCATTGAGTCCAACCCCCCTGGTCTGGGCAGGAATACTGCCGAGGTCAAGTGATCCCAGCAAGGTGTCTGTCCAGTCTCTTATTGAAGACTTCCAATTT
>NW_017728997.1:18163996-18172979 GCF_001723915.1 Gavialis gangeticus | reverse complement strand
TATTTTCTATCAGCCTCTTGCTAACTCGAGGCAATGTCTGCCCTTGCTCAGTGTTCTGGTTTGGGACTGAATCATAGATCATAGGATCATAGAAATGAAGGGCTGGAAGGGGCCTTGAAAGATCATTGAGTCCAACCCCCCTGGTCTGGGCAGGAATACTGCCGAGGTCAAGTGATCCCAGCAAGGTGTCTGTCCAGTCTCTTATTGAAGACTTCCAATTTTGGGGACTGCACCACCTCCCTGGGAAGTCTGTTCCAGATTCTGGTCACCCTCACTGTAAGGAAGTTCTCCCTTGCATCCAGCCTGAAACCGGCCTCTAACAGTGAATGGCCATTGCTCCTTGTCCTGCACTGGGCCAGCCTAGCGAACAGTTTTTCTCCCAGCTCTCGATATTCACACGCTACATACTTATAGATGGCCACCACATCCCTGCTCAGTCTTATCTTCCCCAGGCTGAACAGTCCCAGATCTCTCAGTCTTTCCTCATCAGGTTTGTCCTCCAGGCCCTTAATCATTCCTGTGGCCCTTCTCTGGACCCTTGCGAGATTCTCCACATCTGTTTTGAAGTGAGGCGCCCGGAGCTGGACACAGGACTGCAGCAGGGATCTCACCAGCACCAAGTAGAGAGGAAGTATCACTTCCTTAGCCCTGCTCGTGATGCATCAGCTAATGCACCCCAGTATGCTGTTAGCTCTGTCGACTCCAGCGTTGCACTGGCAGCTCAAGTTCATCTGATGATCAACCATAAACCTGAGGTCCCTTTCAGCCATCGTGCTGGCCAGGACATCTCCTCCTAACCTATATTCATGTTGCTGGTTACTTCTTCCCAGATGAAACACTCTGCATTTATCCTTATTGAACTGCATCCAGTTCTGCTCCACCCAACTTTCCAGCTTGTCCTGGTCTGCTTGGACCCGCATCCTGTCCCCCAGTGTGACTGCTTTTCCCCATAACTTAGTAGTGTCCACAAACTTGGCCAGCATGCTTTCCACATCCTCATCTAAGTCACTGATAAAGATGTTGAACAGCACGGGGCCAAGAACCGAACCCTGTGGGCCACCACTGGCCACCTCCCGCCAAGATGATACAGACCTGTCCACTATCACTCTCTGGGTTTGATCCCTTAGCCGGTTCCCAGCCCACCTGACCATGGACTCTGCCAGCCCACAGTCCCCCAATTTTTTTTATAAGAGCATTATGGGAGACAATATCAAAGGCCCTTTAAAAATCGTGTCTCCCACATCTAAGCAGTTCGTTACTTGATCATAGAGAGAGATCAGGCTGGTCAGAAAGACCTACCCGCAACAAAATGAAAGGTGTGCTCTCTGCACCAGCTGCCCTTTGAGTTGGCAAGACTCCCAGAGATGGCTCTGGTCTGTATGTCAAGACATGAAGGACATTAGTTAAGAAAAAGGAATGTATTTAGTTGATATTTATAACGATATTTGCATGTCACTGCTTTTCTCAGATGAAAGTCCCTGATGATATAACATTGCCTTAGACACTTGTATGTATATTGTAATGCCCATGATCCAAAATAAAAGACCCCAAAGCCATATCAAGTCTGACTCTTTGCAATGAAACTTGCAACATGGTTTTTTAGAGAAGGTTGTAAATCTTAGGAAAACCTGGAGGGGAGTTGTTCTTATCTGTTCTATCAAGATAAGATATCCAAATTGGGGTAACAAAAGAAACCTGAGATCATAGGTAATTATGTCTAGAGAAAACTGAAGATTGATTTCCATCACATTCAACATTTTCTATGTACTTGTCTCAATTTGTTTTAAAAGAGATGGTTGAAATGATAGTTTCACACCCACCCACGCCATCCCCCGCAAAGCCCTGAATTAACTGAAGTGTCAGTTTCTGCAGAAAAACCATTTTGACCCAAACTTGCCAACCAGTTCTGCTTGTGCCTCGGTTATTAGATAGGCCGTGTACTTCAGATGTGCATCACCACCTCGCACATCATCATCCCAGATTACTGCCAATCCTGGAACCCACCTAGCAGAAAGGAGAGTACGCTGTTCAGGCCGTCATTTCCTTATAACCTTGGTGGTCTTATTGATTCAGTACTTAACTAGACTTTGATCATCATCTTTCAAAACCAGTTAAATTTGCTTTTTTCTCAACTCAAGAATATTGCTTAAATTTGCTTGTCCTTGTGCTATCACACTCTGTATCTATTACGGTGCACGCTCTCAGGTTTTAAAGTTTGATTTATTGTAATTTGTTACTTAAGCGCAGCTCCCAAATTACAGCTTTGAGAATGTAATCCACTAAAACTCGGAGGTTTTATCACGTCTCACGTACGCTTGACAGCAAATTCATCTGACAATATTATTACGTATTTTTGACAGGCTTATTTGAAATCTTTAAATCCACGTTCACTCCTTGTTTCATTACTGTTTTGTCATTGGCTCAGACTTGTAATCAATTATCCACTTGCAAAGGCCAAAACTTCTTGTTGTTATGTTTCTAGAGAGAGAAATTCATCCCAGCTCATGATAAACCTATTCATTTTATAGTAGGTTAAAAAGCCATTATGTCATCCACAGAAAGTCACCATCTGCTATACCCGAATGATCTGGCTCATTCTTATTTAGCTCTGTGTCCTTCTCTATAGTTTGTTCAACTGTGGGGAATCCTAAATGGCAAGGATGAAGATTAGTGTCCTATGGATTCAATATTATATTATAGAGGCAAATATTAAAGAGTGTAATAAAATAATGCATTGGGTAAAAGGGAAGTGATTTGGGTCAGATTTTCATAAAAAGCTCCTTTCCCACATAGACACCTGCATGAGAAGTGTCTGGCTGTTCCCCTTGGGGCACCACAGGCCAGGTTTTCAAAACATTCATCGTTTCTTCTGCAAGTCTGGTCCCACTGTGCCTGTCGTGTCTTGCTGTGGGATGGCATGAAATTTATAATGCACGCAGGCTGACCCAGGAAATTGTTCTTATTGTAATGGCATTGCATATGCCATTTTTGCTTGGATTTATGCATCGTATTACCACAATACTACGAATAAATAACAATAATTATTATAATTCATCATTTTCCTTTTAGAATAGCTGGGAAACAAACCTAACAAACATGTCCAGGCAGTGTTATATATGTAATAAACTATTTGAATAAGCTCACAAATTACTTCCAATCTGGGATTGTTTGAGGGCTCTCTGTTCCCCACTGTAAATGTACTGGAAGATCTCTAATCTCTAGTCTGCCCAACATATCGTATGTAAAGATCTGAGCACTGCATTTCTGTTGTGAACTGCAGATAAAAATTGTTATCAAAATTATTACTCATGCTCTTTGTCATGCACAAAAGTATCAGTAAGGTTTTTGATAATGTGGACTGCTACAGAGTGCATTAGTGGAGTTGTGTCCACAGCCAACTAAAATCTGGGGAATTGCAGCATCGAAGCCTTGAGAGCCTGGAGCCAGCCGCTGCTAATGCAAAATTTCTTTGCTTGACACACTGCCAAGCGATTAGCCAAGGGAGGCTGCCATCAACCTGTCTGTCAGTTGGCTGCTGACACCGGGGGCAATTCTGTCACTGAGGCAAGGGCAACTTTCTGGAACTGCAGCTTTCAGACTGGTGCAAAAATCACACAGGTGGTTCATGTGGCTGACAAAAGGCATCGATGCTAATGAAATCTCTGTGGGCCTTTAAGCACTTTGGCAGAGCAGGGTCCATGGATCGTTTTGAACTTGCTCAGCACATCTCTAACAATTAGTTTATCCTAGCTGCGAATGCCCCTTATCAAACTAGCAGAGACTAAATCAGCTTGGAGAAGCCTGCTACACAGCTGTTTTTTCCTCTTGGTGGCCGTCAGTGTCCCTGCCTGAGCCTAAGCAGGAGAAAGAGATGAAGGCTGACCCTCAGCTAAGGCACAAGGCCTGCAAGGTTCATGCAGTAGCTGACACGCATCTTGTGTACCCTTGGGTGCTGGATTATAGTTTCATACTTTCATAGTTTCTAGGGTCGGAAGGGACCTGAGCAGATCATCTAGTCCGACCCCCTGCCATGGCAGGAAGAGCACTGGGGTCAAATGACCCCAGTAAGGTGGTCATCCAACCTCCTTTTAAAAACCCCCAGGGTGGGAGCCTGCACCACCTCACCTGGAAGCTGGTTCCAGACCCTACCCACCCTGACCGTGAAGTAGTGCCTCCTGATGTCCAACTTAAATTAGCTCCTCGGTGTGTCCGTTTCCTTCCGGCAGTGGGGGGTAATAGCACTCGTCTCCCTCACTGCATGCCAGACTGAACCCTAAATCTGTGCATGAGCGAATTAACTTCTTCCAACCCAAACAGAGCAGAGGGGCGGGGGTCCTGCGGCTCTCTCCTGCCCCAGGGGACATGGCTTTGCCTTGTAAGACTGATTGTGCCTCCAGGGAGCGGGTAGAGGCTGGGCAGGCCTGGGGAGGGAAATGTTATGTGTGGACCAAGCACTTCTGCTCCCAATTTACCTGGGAGTTGTAACTCCCCAAGAGAGGCTGTAGGCCCCTTCTCTTCTCTGCCAGCTCCAGCTCTTGTCTGCTGTAGGCAATGGCATTGCCCTGATGTGCTCAGCACCGTCACAGATCCCCCCGGCCTGGCAGCACTAGCCAGTGGCAGGAGCAAATCCTACTAGTGCCAGGTGTGATTGCTGTGGCCTGAGTCACAGGTTGGTGCTTTTGTGCAGTCTCTCAGGTTTGCCTGAGTCTTCCTGCAGCCGCTGGCAATCATATTTGCGAACTCATGGATGATAGGCAAAACTGCAGGGGATGGAGGAGGGACCTCCATCCTAGCATAGTGTCTGTCTTTACAAAGGAGGAGGATCCGGGGAATCTTGAACTGGCCAATCTGGCTGCCATGGACAGCCAATGTGTAACTATCTGGAGTACAAAGGAGTCATCTCCAGGAGCCACAATGGGCTTTCTTACAAGCAAACAATGTCAAACCAACCTGATTTTCTTCCAAAGAGTAATGGGATTGGTAACAGGGAGAATGAGCTGGCGGTCATCATGTCGCAGGACTTCAGTAAAGCTCATGACACAGTACTGCATGCCTTTCTTGTTAACAAACTGAAAAAAAGTGTGGGCACAGTCACATTGCCATTTGGTGAGTACACAACTGCTTGGATAGCTGCACGCAAGGTGTGACTGCATGGACCAATGTTACACTGGCCGGAGGGCTCGAGTGAGGTCTCCAGGGGTCTGTTTTGGGTCTGCGGCGGTCCGCGGCTGTTTAAGATGCTTAGGGTTGGAAGTTCAGTCATCAAATCTGCAGCAGTAGGGACAACAGCTTGAATCCTTACAGGCCACTAATGTCTTAGTCATGGCTCCAGCCCCAGTGAGTCAATACATGTTTACACAGACCCACCACCAGCAAACATTGTTAAAAGGAAAGGTGTAACTTGGAGGGAGGGGCAGAGTGGGAGGAGGAAAAGGGGGCACTAGGAAAGGGGCTGACCTTCCCTTAGAGCATCTCTACAGATAGGGCTATTGATAAAGAGGCCTCGTGTGACTCCTCAGCCTGTGTACCTGGAAGCGTGTCTAAATGCTAGTTTGCATATCAGCTGAAGTACGACTCATTGCCCTTTGCCGAACATCAGCCCTGAGCCCTAAATCCTGCAGTCTGACTCCCGATCCCCCCCTGGCTCCCTAAGGGAGGCCCTCAGGTCTGCACCACATCTCATTGCAGTCCCAAGAAGAGTCTAGTGTCTTCAGCAGGACGGAGGTGGCTCGCAGACCTGATGCAGACCCCTCAGCACAGGAGTGAAGTTCAGAGGCAGTGCCCTGAGAGAAGTGCACCTTCCAAAGCATGCCCATAACCCTGACCCTCTCCATTTCCTTCACTTCAGCTCCGTTCTCCAGTCCCAGTGGCACTCCTCTCTTAACATCTTACCCCAACATAGTTAGGCATGTGCTTAATGTTAAGCGTGGACTCAAATACATTGCTGAATCAGGGTCCTAATTACTACTATTAGTCATTCATTTTGCATAATTTCTGCAGAGACACAAGTTTTTTTTTGGCAAGGACACACTTTAATTATTGCTATTATGAATTAAATATATTTTAGAAATGAATAATGCAGACTTTCCCATAAATGTCCTCTTAAAGGGTTCATAATGTGTTTTATTTATTGCTACCAATAAATATTGCAAGGCAGTGGCTATGCAGTTATTTTGATAGTTAAATTTTCTCTGGTATTTTTGTTTAGTGTAAATAATATAAAAGGATTATGTTCTTGTTTGATTGCCACATTTGTGTTCTCACATTTGGGTTTTTCTAGATGCAAGACGAAGAAAAAAAGATCCTTCAGCACAAAATATTTGAATGTATTTGCCTTCCAGAGACAACCATTCATTTGGCAATGTACTTAATATAACACCTAGAGAGCTTGATAATCATTGTGTATCTGTGATATTAGCACTCATGTTGCCGGTAGCATTTGGATTAACAACAGGAAAAAATTACCTTCCCTCAGTAAAAATTAATGCTTAAGGTTCATTTAAAAATAATACAATTAAGATCCCTCTGTTTTCATACAACCTTCTGTTGAGCTGGATGTTTGAGCTTTCTATTAGCATTCTCAGCTTGCAGGGCATAAGGTGTCTTGTTTTTCATCTAGAGTAGTTCAAAACGTAATGGGAGAAATGGTGAAATAATTTAACGAAATGCGGGAGCAAAGCCCTAGAACCTCAGTCTGAGGAGGTCACGGAAAAATAAAGTTCCTTTTAAAAAGGCGTTCCTCAGTCTTGATATCAGCTGCATGGCAAACCTTTAGTCAGAGGGCAAGATGGTGTCAGTTGGCATGTCTCCATAGATATCAAAGGAGCTCCACTGACTTACACCAGCTGAGGATTTGCCCGAAGAAACGTATTCACTTTATTTAGGCAGCCAGCCTGACACCAGAAATGGAAAAGGATCTGTTTTTGTTCCTGCCTGAAAAATTGACCTGGAGATAGAAAGTGGATTTTGAAGCCCTAGGGATGTTTGTATCTTATCTCATCCTCCTCCAGAATTTAACTTAAAGGATGGTGGTGGGTATTGCCATGAGCATGGTAAGGCCAACAACTTGCCATAATCACAAGCATTACTGCAGTTTGTGTCTCTTTAGATGATGACTAATGAGCCTCAGTCTCACAGAAGACATTAAAATACAATTACATTATGTTAGCTCAGCTCTCATGACTGCTAAATTACATAGCAGTAGGCATAATATTCTTCTAGAAAAGTTTTGCTGCAGCAGATTCCATTCAAACTCCTCCTGACTTCAGTGTATGCGGTACTTCAGATTTAACACGTGGACAGAAACGTCTCTCCCCCCTTGTATTTTCTCAGGCAGACAACCTGGCAAAAGGTTGACACAGGCGCTTGCAGTTTTCTTAACTCCATAAATTCTCTAATGAAATTCCAGTCCTGAAGTTCACTCATTAAATGCTCCTGCTATCAATCACTATAAAACTGATTATCAGGATGTTGTCTTGTGGTATTATCCATCTTGAGTGATCTTTGGAGATTGATGCTCACTCCTCCTTATGACTGACTCAAATTATTTCTGCTATTCATCTTGATCTCCAATTATTTAGTGTCCTTACTTGGAAGGTTCTACTGCCTTTTTGATTGAATTTTAACATCTGTGAGGTCTTGACTACAAGACAGACCTTTTCCGGCATTTCAGACAGATTTTACAAAGTAATATCCCATAGCCTTCCCTGCAGACATGTTTTCACATTCCCTCTCACTCCTGCAGACAGGCTGTATGCTCGGCACTGCACATGCAGTCTGCATGCAAGTACCCAGGTTGTCACATTTGAAAGCATAAAGCTAGACTCTGGGGGCGCGTGTACACGTTACAAGTCGTCCTCGTACACATAACGGAACGGTACGAAAAATCGCCGTTCATGTAGCACAGTGGAGTAACCGTGTACACGAGTGCTGTTTTTTTGTGACAGATTTTAATTTATCATGGCAACTTAGACCAGCTCCAATGCGTTTTGTTTTTATCATGGCCAGTTGTTCTGGGAAGCTTCTTTTTATCTTGATAATTGCGGCACGTGTGCATTTCACGTACGAAGTCAAGAAGTCAGGAAGCGTGGACAGGAATGGTTAAGAATGAGTGGTCATTGTAAAGGAGCACTTACCCAAATTTTATCTATGCACTTATAGATCTTCAGATCTGCAACAAGGAAATTCGGGCATAAGCATTGAGCAACATGTTATGCAGATATTTTATTGGGAATATAATCTGAAACAAAACAAGCCATCAGCTCCACTCTAGGGGGTCAACGAGGGGGGCAGCCAAGCCAGAGAAAAAGGGAATAGAAGAAATAATATAGGGAAGAATAAAAGATGCCTGAGAGAGGAGGTGAGAGCAGGAACAAAGTGATGATGCTCCAAAGGGGGTTAGGGCTTAGCAGGAGATGGCTGAGCTGGTAACTAGATTTCTTCCCTGTGGCTTTACTATGACATTATTTGCACCTTTTCATACATTGGCTGGGTATGTGCAGATAGCTCTGCAGATTAACCTTCATCTTTGATTGAAAGAAAAGTAAAGTGACTTTAGGTCATAGAATAGATTTTGCGTGCAATACATTCAGTGATTGTTCCCTCCTTCCATAATCAAGGGTAAGGCATTATTAACAGTGGCCCTTTTGTTTCCCTCCTCCTAAAAGCTTCACCACTTTAAAACATGCTTTATAAAGAACTTTTAAAGAGCTTTTAGTTCAAATTCATAGAGGGTGCATAGCTCCCTGATAAGGGATCAGTTGTTTCTTTGAAAGCAAATGAAAATACAGTCATCTGAAAAGACTAGCTTCCTTGCCCAGAAGCACCAATGTGTGGGTATAGTGGGCTCCTGGGTTACCCTGAGGGTAATTCCTAAATTTCCTTCACATTTCTGTAATGTATCAGGGTGAAAAACCTGAATGATATGTTTCATAGTTTCATAGTTTCTAGGGTCGGAAGGGACCTGAGCAGATCATCTAGTCCG
>NW_017728997.1:18116647-18163636 GCF_001723915.1 Gavialis gangeticus | reverse complement strand
TGAGGAAGACAGAGGCAAAGAAGTTATTAAATATGTTGGCTTTGTCGTCTGGCGTGACAACCAGATTCCCCGTCTTGTCCTGCAAGGGCCCCACATTTCCTGGGGCCTTCTTTCTACTCCCTATGTATTTAAAAAAGGACTTCTTGTTGTCCTTAATCTGGGAAGCCAGCCCCTGTTCCATCTCTGCCTTGGCCTTCCTAACCATTCCCCTACATCCCCGAGCAACTGCTGAATAGTCCTCCTTAGTGATGACCCCTCCTTTCCATTGGGAGTAAGCCTCCTTTTTGGCACGGAGACATTCCCGGATGTGTTTCTCCTCGTTGTTTTAATTGGTTTGTATGTAAGCTGTCCTCTCCCATACTCCCATGAGTCAGAATGAATCTGTTGGACCTGTGGGGTACAATACAATTATTTAGTAGACCTTAAATCCAGAAGAATAAAATGCAGCCGTGATGCATCCTGACTGGTCTAACTTTCTATGCTCGGCAGCTGTCTGGAGTTGTATCTAGTCCACGTAATGTCGCTTGGATGGTTCACCTAGAGCGTTGGTTATCAACGCTCACCTTCAGTGCTAGCAGAGGCTAGGACCTGGAAGGACGATTTCTGAGTGTAGAAGGAAATCCAGGATGGACCCACAGTGGGCATGCGGTTGCTTGGCAGGCCATGGCTTCAGGCATGTTTCTCTTGTTCTAGAGGAAGTTTAGTTTTTAACAGCTCTGCTGAAGAACTGAACATCAAGGCAGTATTTAATCTGCCAAATGCCCACCTGCGAAGTACTTCATCGCCCATATGTTACATACATGCAGTGCCAAACTGTTGTGACAAGGGAAAAATAAGTTGATTCTTCAGTATAAGCAATTGAAGGTCTGCATGCAACTGTTGAAAAGGAGAGGGGCATGTTTAATGTTTAAAGGAAAACCAGGAGGAAAGAGGAGTCAGAGAGGGGGGCAGTTTGTGAGAAAAGAGGCAGAATCTGGCTTCAGTAAAGTGAGCAGCTCTGCATTGATTAGGATGAAGAAAGGCACAATTGAACTGTTAATCATCTTGAAGTCCTTGCTCTGTTGCAGCCTGCCTACCCCAGCACTGCGGTTAGGAGGTGCCACGTGCATTGTTAGGACAGATGATGTGACAGACATAAGGAGCCTTTTCGGGACTCTCCACTCAGTCTGGGGTAGACGACTGAAGTGCTGAAATGGAAAATGTCGTCTGCTACTCGGTGCCAGGAGAGTACACAGTAAAGGCCGTGCCAGAATTTCTTAGCAGCTGGTGTATTGCCACCTAGCAAGCAGTCAGTTCTCGCTGGAGACTATCACACAGTACCTGTCCCTGAGAGCTGGCAGCAAAGACAAAACTAAAGCAATACTTTTGTGAGGAAGATAGTCTTAGCTGGCTCATGCCAGCTTCCCTGGTGAGGCTGAATGCTTTAATGGCTCAAGCCAGCAGATACCGTGTTCTGCTTTGCCCCGAATTATGCGTAACACCACTGTCTGTGGGGTGGTCCCGCTCTGTCATCAGCCACAACCTGAACCACATATGGCTGCATTACCCTCTTACACTTGCTTTACATATTTCTCCATATCCCTCTTTTCCAGTAGGCTTTCAGAAGACAACTAATCCTTTTCCCACAGCTTACAACAATGCTCGCAAAGAGCAAACCTTCTGTCTCGAAGTTTTGGAAACACAGTTCGCTACCAGCTCAAGAAATCCCCACCACGCAACTATATTTCTTAAGCTCCCTTCATTTGAATTGCATACACTGCTGTCTATGGGCTTGAGTCAAAGCGCTTTGAGCCCAATGGGAGTGGCCTTGATTGCCTAATTCTGTAGTTTCTCCACTTAGAAATCGCCCGTTATCTCCAGTGGGAGGTAACATAAAGAACGAACGCCAGCTCCCTCCACCAGCACGTGACAAGGTAGTCCAACAACTAGCCCCTGTGGCTCAAGCCCATGTACGTACTTGATCAACTCAAGCTTTTTGGAGGTTTCTAGTGTGGCATGTGGGCTTTGCAGTCCTCTTTTCACTTAACATCACTTTGAATTACCCTAGCTGCTTGTACAAAATCAATGACCGTCTCAGACAAGTGTCCTTTAGGTACAAGTTGTCCATTGTTACAGTGATGCATCCAAAGGGTGCTGCATTAGTTAAATGGTTGCCTTGTTTTTCCCTGGATAAGCTCTTAATAGCTGAAGAGCTGTTTGCAATAGATCTGCATAAACATAGGTAGAGACACCCCAGATCCCTTTTTTTCATGTGAAGTGAAAATGGGTTTTTTTTGTCCATCTGTCCCTTATTTTAAGTGTTTAATAACTTTCCAGGGTGACAGGTCCTCACACTGGGCCCTCGTGGAACGAGTGGCCTGTTGCAGAGCTAATCACAGTACACCACCACTTCCTTCATTTTTATAGCACTATAGCTTTTCAAAAAAGTGTGAGCAGAGAAAAAGTCATATTTAACTTGAGTATTTCATAATATTGCTGGGCTGTTTAAAGGGCTGGAGAAGTAGAGAACTTCAGTTGAAGTAAGCTTGAAAAACAGACTATAAATATTAAGACGAGCCCTTATGTGAAGACACAGGAGTAACAGCATTCATTTAGGGTGGGCTGTAACAGGGCCATAATTCCTCAGCTAAGCCTAGTTCTTGGACTCGCTCAACATGTGTCTGTAGGAATGACATCCCATCCCGCTGGGCGTGAGGAGGACAGAAGAGGCATTGCCCATCAGTCCGCTCACAAGAACAACCCAAAACAGTTGTCATAAGAGTCGCAGAGAAATAAGGCTGGCAGGGACCTCCAGAGGTCACATCTAGTCCAACCCCTGCCTGAGGCAGGATCAGCCCTGTCCAAACAGTGCTCGAGACCCTACCAATTCACTGTCTAACCTCTTAGCAAAACTACAGTCAACCCTGACACAACACAAGACATCACATCCTCTGTAGCAGGGGGCATGTCCTGCTGCTGGAAAGGTTGTTAACATACACTCAAGCAATGCCAAGTAGAGGGATGTGCCCCCTGTTACAGAGGAAGGAACCTGCCCCCTGTCCATACTTGCCTGACCACGGGGTAAAATCCCTTCCTGCCCCCAATGCAGCATCAGTCTGACCCCAAGCAGGGTGCAAGACCCTCTAGCCAGGACCCTATGGGTCCAAGTCCCAGCAGGAGCATTAGGGTTCATGCTCTGTGCAGTGCTTGCCACCCAACACCATTGAGCATCTTGAGCATAGGTCAATAGGTGTTGACTATGACAGGAGTGTTTTGTAGCTGCACACATATAATTTGTGAGTGGGGAAGGAGTCAGCAAAGGTTGTTCAAGAACGTGTAGCCTCGTTGCTGGGTTTTGCAGGACCAGCATGGGGTGTGCGTTACAAATGCCTGTGTAAAGGCGGGTTTGTCACGCGTGTGCCGGCCCGTGGAGTGGCGGAAGGCAGCCGCGCTGTACTAGCAGGAGCTGTGGAGGGACTCCGTGCAGGACACAGCACGATTCAAAAGCTCCACTGACAATGCATATGCATCCTTTGCATTGCAGAGGCCTCTGGGACAGCTGGAAAGACAGTCCCTGCATTTGCCTGAAGTCAGGGTGTGGTTTTGGTTTACAGACAGAGGGCAGAGGGGAACAGCAGACTCTTTGCAACGGACCTGTTGCACACTGCTGAACGGGTCAGGCGCACGCTGTCTCTGGATCCTGCATTGTCGGGTAGGGGAGCAGAGCCCTCCACCTGAGCAAAGCAAGCTTCCCTCTCAGGCTCCCTACCTTCAGAGAGCTGCCACGGCCTGGGTTTACTTGGTGCTGTCATGTGAAAACTTCCTTCTAGTGCTCAAACTTTCTGTAAAGGCTGGAAGATTTCAGAGTAATCTTGAGCTGGAGCTTGCCATGCAGGTCTGTTTGCTCTTGGTGGAGAGAAACGAATGCTGTTCTTACAGGTTCACCTCCCGTAATGAACGGTCCATTGATCGGGACTGGGAACCGTCAGGTTTGTTGACTGTAGGGAGCAGACTCAGGCAAGGAAGCCTGTTTCCTTTTCTCCATAAGCTGGATGGCATCGATTGCTTCAAATCCAATACAGTTTCATTAGGGTTGTTTTGTTTCAGATCATCATTGGTTGCAGAGTTTATGAAAGGGAAAGGCTAAGAGCCCGCGTGAAAAATGCAGGACAGCTTCCCTGCACCCTGGGCCTGAAGTTGCAAGACTCATTTGATGAATAATCCTCAGTTGCATGAGTGCTCCCATTGACTTTCATGGCTCTACTTACTTGAGTTGGGATTACGGGGTTGGGACATCCAGTTTTGGTTTGCATGCCCCTGCTGTCCCATGGCCATGCCTCCTGCCCCTAGTTTGTGCGCGTGTGTGAGTATGGACAGGGTCAGTAAGCATGCAGGGAGTGAAGTGCGATAAGCATTCATTCCTTCCCTTCGCACCACAGGCAGTCCAGTCTCTTTGTCTGGGGAAAGCCAGACTGTGTGTTCATTGGGAAGGGTGAGGGGACAGGTCTCCCCTTCTACCCCTACTCTGTACATGGGGGGAGAAGGTGGATTCCCCCTAAGAGATGGTGCATCACACTAAGGCGGTGGAAGGAGATCTATGATGCATACTAAGACCCATCCCCTGTCACAAGCTTTGGGAGCTGGTGCTACCCCAATGTGTTGTAAAGCCTTATAGGCACAATATCCCCAGGTCTCCTAAAGCTGACTGCCCACAGGTGAGGCTGAGGCAACCAAACCCTTTGCAGCTGCAGTGTACTTGTAGTTGTAGTAAGGTTTGCATGCAGGGCACTCCAGGAGTACAGTCCCCTCTCCTCCTGGGCTGATGCAGAGCAGTGGTGCTCTCTGTTGCAGAGGAACAATGGTCTTTGGCTAAAATGTTGGACTAAGATTTGAAGGTCTGGACTTCGTTCCCAGCCCTGTTACGAACTCCCCGTGGAGCGTGAGATTGCCAAGGCGCCGATCACACGCTTCCTTCTTATCACTCTGTACTTCAGTTTCCCTTCTCATAAATGAGAGCAACTCCCGACATTGTCAGTCTCGCCTGCTTCGACTGTCTGCTCCTCGGGGAAGGCGCTGTCTCTCTCAGCAAGCAAGCACCAGGTGCAAGGAGGGGCCCGTCTCTCCTGGAGGCCCCGGTTTATAGGCGCTACAGAATCGTTAACAAGTCAATCAGTCTTTCACTCTCTTCTTTCCATTTTCCCAGCAAAGCAAGGGTTTTAGAACAGGCAGCAAAGCAGATACTGTGCGATGTCTGGTATCGTATGGTTTCCCTGAGGGCAAAATGGCCCAGCAAACAGCTGGGCAGCCCAGGATCTTCCGTAGCACTGAAAATCAAGGGGGTTTCGGTGAGGGAGACTGAGAGCCCCTTCACGAATCTTTTCTCACGTGGTTTGGTAGCCCAGATATATTTACTATGTGGCTTCTTGGCTAATTATTTCCAGCATGGCACTGATTGAGCTGTTAATAAAGTGTGAAGGTGCCTTGCAGGCACATTTTGAGTCTTCAAGAAACAATCTACATCTAAATTGCAAATACTGAAGTTTTCTTACCCACTGATATGATGCTGATAGCATCTCTCCTATTGTAAAATTAATCAAACTTCTCTTGGTGACAGAGATGTTCATTTACATTTTTTGTCACAATTATGGAGAGAGTTATTGCAGCCTCTGACTTGTAATTAATTTCTCTTTCTTTTCATCACTGTGTTAGAGTCCTTTGTAATAGTGATAAATGAAGTATCTACCTGACCTTTTTAATTATTATTATATAAATTACTTTAGGCCTAAAAAATACCTCTGTTAATCAACACCTTGAGATAAACAGGGCGGGGGGCAGAAAGAAGAGCGTGGTGCTTTTTCTCCCTCTTTAACATGCACTGCTCCAGCTGAGGTGGCAGACAGCAGGAGATGGGAAGTCAGATCCAAACCGTATGTTAAATATCCCATTGATGGGGCTGGAGCGTTGAGGAAACAGAAACTGAAGAAAGCTGAGCTGGCCACATGCTGAGGAGACTCTGGTTTCCACCGATACAGAAGTGTGGGGACAAAGCTGGGACTGGCTGGGAATATTGTTCAGGTTTGCCCGCCAGGCTGTCTCCTGAAAGCACCACAAGCAATGGGGGGATCCCTAGGAGATCTGGTATCGTTTGTCCGCCACGGTAAAAGTCGATGTCCCATGTTACGCAGGAAGCCAGAAGAGATGGTGAGCGTTTGGGAAGTGTCTGACCACAGGGACACATGTCTGGAAGGAAGTCCCTTCCCTTGGGGCCCTCCCATCTCCAGACTCGAATGCAGGATCCTCTTCTGCAAACCACATTTTAGTTTCCATTTATGTTTCTTCCCGTGCAGCAGATTTTACTTACAAAAATATTGATTTAGCAGCTTGTAATTTTAAAGCTTTATCTTGAGTATAGATCTGAGTAATGAACAGAAACGAGCTGGAGGGGCTTAAAGCTGGGCAACTTCTTTTCAGCAGCTAAGGAATCCCAACGCGTGGCAGAGGTGATCTCTTTTATTTGGCCAACTAGATATCTGCAACTATCCAGGTGGTCTAATAAAAGAGATCGCCTCTGCCACGACTTGTGGTTCCTTTTGCCTCTAGACAATCTGGCTACCTTTCAGCAACTAATATTCACCAAGACATGCAGTTTTGCAGCCAGGGGAAACTTGCTGAATAACTTTGGTAGAAAAAATAGTGGGAACACATTTGGGAAAGGCTTAGCATTTCATTTGGAGGTGTTCTTTGTGAAACACCGTTTCTGTTTTGAAAGTAGCATCAATGTAAAAAAAGGTAAACATAGGTCTGGCAAATTTTTATTCAGTGCTAAAAATGAAGCCAAATCACTTGGCCCTGTAAATAAGCCAGATCCTCATGTCCTAGCCTCCTTAACAAGGAAGAAACAAGGGCTACATTTTGAAAATGTCAGAACATTTTACTTCAGCGTTTTGGGAACGAAAAGTTTCCTTTCAGCACTTTTGGGGGAAAAAAACATTTTTGATGTTTTATTTTTATGCAGCTTTTTAAGATTTAAAATAAAGGCATGACATATTCAGAAAAAGCTTTAAATTCATGAAAATGAAAAAAAAAATCATTCAAGTCAAATAAAATGTTTTGGCTTTGACCCAAGATGAAATTTGCCATGTTGCCAAAAAAACTTGGAAAAAATCTGTTTTTTCTTGATCCACAGCCCTCCCTTTTCCCCCCCATTTTTTCAGTTCAACCACCAAAATTGAAAAAAACCACTTCCTGCCCCATCCTAGTTAAATAAAGGCAAAACTAAATGAAGTGGGGTTTTTTGTTCCAGGTTGAATGAAACATTTTGGTTTAAATGCATTTCCTTTTCCCTTTCTTTTTCACTGTGGCTGCTGCTGCCTGTCCCCACTCAGGATTATGTTGCATTCTCTGTCAGTAACAAAAACCTAAAATGACAATGTGGCAGCTGAAAAGTATGTCTGTGCGATAAAGGTGCTTGCTGAAGGCTCTATGAAGATTAGACCAAGTGTTTTTCTGTATTTGTTTAGATATTAAGCTATAAGTTGTTGCTAAAAGCCTAATTATAGTTTAAGATGCAGTCAGGCCTTGTATAAAGTAAGGCCTAGTAAATTTAGCAAAGCCTAGAAGTAGGAAGGCCCTGTGGTGCAGTTAAAATTACCTTATCAAAGGAATGCAAGGCTTGTCCTGCAGGTCAGTCTATGGACAGTTGAAGAAAAAGGAATCTAAGTGGTCGTACATTATCAGTGTCCTTCAGAAGCTATAAATTAGCTGAAATATTTGGAAACCATTCAGAAGGAAGATGCAGCTCTGTGAAAAGGATTAGTTAGCCTGGGTCAGTGGGCCTGTGGACCTCGAGGAGCCCAAGAACTGCATTCCAGGGTCCTTCCCGGCACCCCTCGGACAGTGTTGTCCGGGGACGCCTGAGCTTGCTGAACTTTGTGGAAAGAGAAGCTTGCTGTGTATTGGGCATCAGAGGGACTGCCGATAAGTTGCTGATGCGAATTGCTTTTGTCTGTCATCGTTTGTCTTGTTACTACGTGTAGTTGTGTTTTTCTTAAGTCAGTAAATCTTTCTTTCCTTTCTACCCCCGACCACACTCTCAATCTAAACCCTCCGCAGGCAGCTGGGACAGACAAGAGGACTTAAAGAAGGGATTGAAAGCGGGTGTGTGCTTGTGTATGTGTGTACAGGGGAAAGCAGGTCTAGCCTGTGATTTTTGTTTTGAAATTTCCTGTCAGAAATTAATTAAGAGAATCATGTAATTACAACAAATGCATCTTATTGGTCCCCGATGGCTTGTTTCTAAACACAGGATTATTATTTAGGCATTCATGACAGCAACAAAAGGCACCAAATAAACCCAGTGATGTTTTTTATTCACAATAAAAGTGGTGTGCGGTGTGTGAGTATGTTGTGAATTGAGACTGAGCCCAGAACTGGGTGTGCAGGGCCAGGGCACGTGCGTGCAGGCACCGATGCTCTCAAGCCTGTGTAGCTGGCGGGAGATCTCCCTTGCCTCATGGGCACACTAAAAAAAAGGGGGCAAAGACCTAGTGTCTCCAGCCCCTGGCAGCATGGTTGTCTTCCCTGGAGAGCGTCTTCCTCCCGCCGAACGAGTGTGGGCAGGGCCTCGTCCAGCGCTGTTCAGTGATGACCATGGCAAAAGTCCCCAGGAGTGGTGTGAGCCCAGGGTGGACCCCCTGGAGAGCTGGTGCATGTCTCCACTTGGAGACCAGTCCTTTGGTTTATTTTTCTTTCATTTTGTTTTGCAGAAGGAGAGAGAGTCTGCAGGGAGACCCTCACCGAGATGTCACTGCAGCCAGGCTGCAGCACCAGGTAGCCATCAATATGCACATAAGGTTCACATTCCCTTTCTTTATACACACTGCTAATTGCTTTTCCATGCTGTGTTATGCCTAATTTATATTATAATCTCCTCAGGACAAGAGCCTTATCATTCTGTTATTTCCAAAATGCTGTGAACACCTCTGGTGTTGCATAGATAATTAAGTGAACCCCAGTAAGTAAATGAATCCCAGTGGCATGGGACAGGCAGGCACATGCTTGATGCTCCCATGATGTCCAGTATGTTCCTGATATCATGCAAGGCCTTGTGTGATGACTGCCAGCTCTTAAAGACTCTACGCAAGAGTCCAACATCAGGCTTGATGAACTTGGTGGAGACTCAGGCATAGTGAGTGGTTTACTGGAGCTGCCAACCATAAATCTGTCAGATCTCCAGCAGACGTAATTTGTATAGCACCACAAAGGTCACAAGGAGACGCTCCAGCTTGTGATGTGGGAGTGATGCCTCGGGTATTGGTGCAGGCAGGGTGGAGCTGAGACGGTTGTGCGGATTGGGCTCAGTGCTCGAGCTGTAGAAGCCTGCCTAGTTTAGCAAGCACATTTCAGCTGCTTCTGCCAGATCTTCCTCATATCTCTGAACCCACACAACCTTCTCGCTAGACTGTACTGGGTTTGTAAAGACTGCTAGGCCATGAGGATCTGGCTTATTTACAGGGCCAAGTGGTTTGGCTTCCTCGTTGTGTTGTCTTCTGGAGGGGACGTTGTGGTGGTGTCCTCGCAGAGACTTGCAGTGGGCACACCTGTAATTCTCTTCTGCTTAGCTGCTGGAGGCATCATGATGGTTGCTCATTAGCAAACTACATTTCAGCGTTCGTGATGGTTCCAGGCACACTGACCTTCCTGATACAGGCTGCAGCAATTAGATTATCTGCAGCTTTAATGAATCACAGCCAGTCAGCACTAGAAGATAGTCCATGTGCAATAAATATTATGCACAACTACTTTTGAGGAAAATGATTCAGAGGAAATCAGTTGGCAGAGGGTGTTGAAGCTACATGAAATACCCGCTAGGCTGATTTGTGGGAAAATATCTGCAAAATTGTCTTTCTTGTGTTCCCAGCCGACGTGTAAAGCAAGTTGTCGGTGCTGAGATGGAGACACTTGTTGCTATGGTGCGTCTCTGGAAGTCAAGGGAACAGTGTTGATTTGTACTAGCTGGGGATCCAGCCCCTGGCCACCTCTTCTGATAAGGATGCTGGCATCTATTTCTTGCCATGTACATACCTGGTGTTGCTTTACAGGGTCTAGCCACCTTCTCACTCACAGGTTTTTTCAGTCCATTTCGTGTGTTTGCAGTCGCTTTGTTCTTCCGACGTCTCTTCGATTTGGATGCGTTTGCAAGACAAATGGGAGACAGCCCGCAGCACTGTTCATTATGCTGCCAAAGTTGAAGCGTGACACTCAGTGGCAAACCAGTGCTGATCTGAGGCAGGCAAAAGGCATGCTTTTCTACTGAGCAACATGACAGTCCCGTGACATAATGAATTACACACAGCTGGCTTCTCTATGGCCTAAGAATTCTGCTTCATTATCACTCTATCTGTGCTATCTCTTAATATCCTCATAGCCATCCTCTGCTTACAGGCATATCATATTATTCATATGCCGGAGTAAAAAAACGCTGGGAAGAGGAGAAAAGAATGTGCTGTATTTGTGGGTAACTAGGTATGTAATGGTGTAGAGAGTCAGGAGCTTAATACTTGACTGCAGCGCCTCTTGCGTGTCTTCATTTGGCTGTGAGCCCTAATGAATGAAGGGACATTTGTCTCCTTATAAGCTCCAGCTCACTCGGTTCTGGAAGATCTGCTCTTTCCAGAGCTTTTCTGGAGTCCTTTCAGCTCACGTCCATAATGGAGTAAAAGCAGACGTAATGGGACGGCTCGTGTGCACGTTTCTGAGCAGAGCAGGGGGCTTGCTCCCCGGGCTGGGAGCTGCCAAGTGCTTCCTGCAAAGGGCTAGATGCTCTCCTCTCTCCCAGAGCTGGATTTCCTGTCCTGCCTCAGGATGAAACTACAGGGCGCTGACAGATGTGCAGCTCCCTGCTCTAACTCATGGCGCTTCACAGGAATGGGAGTGGGGCTGGGATCGAGCTCCACTTCGGAGCCGATGCAGTGGAGAGGGACTGCCTGCCTGCAGTTTCTCTCCCCTAGCCCCCAGCTCCGGATGGGAGAGGGGAGAAGGGAGGGGAGGAAGCTCCAGGCTGGGGTTTTCCTGGACTGAGCCCGAGCGGAAGAGGGCTGGGGGGGCTGCAAGGTGGGGGGATCCAGTCCACATGCCCCCCCACTCCAGCTCAGGCTTGGCAAACCCCAGCCTGGAGGTCCCTTGCCTCCCTTCTCCCCCCTCCCATCCTGTAGACAGCACTGGGCATGGGGCACAACTGTAGAGCATTTTCAGGGGGCCAATTGCATGACAAATGTCACCTCTGTCAGCGCCAACAAGGTTTTGGGGAAAAATGAGAGAGCAGACATCCATGCACCCCCAAACGCCAACAGCACATGGGTGGAGCAATACCATGGGATCTGGGAGAGTAAGGTAAAACTTCTTGCTCTGTCTGATTCAAGGGAAGAGCTAGACCCCCAGTCTCAGGCCCCAGGTGGTCCAGGGTGTTGGTTATTCAAGGGCACAGGTTCCACCCAGGATCCTCTGCAGACACTCCTGTGCAAGGTTTTGGTTTACCTAGACTGACATTTTGTGACCCCAGGAAAAGGTTTTGCTGTAAGTTCCTGACCAGCTGTAACTCAGCCCCTTGCACATATCATGGAAGGAGCGTTGCTGGTCGTAACTTGGTCTCTCCAAAAGACTGCCTGATTTCTTCCTGGGAGCCTCTCTCCCAGTCTGGTAGGGTTGTAAATTGACTCAGCTTCAGTTTTCTTAAGTGACACTTTGTTGGTGCAATTGGATCTTGATTGATCTTAACAAGTTTTTATTGCGTTTTGCGCTAAGAACGCTTAGGAAATTCCTTTAGCATGTGGTTAGCAATGTCTTCCTTAGGCGAAACAGATCTTTATACAGTCAAATATCCCCTGTTTTACTATGAAATCTAGTACTGTATATTTGTATTTAAGATGTCCATGGGTGTCTATAGGTAGAGCATGTGACTACCCCAGGCTAAGTACTAGCTCTTTTGTAGATATAAATTAAGTAATCCAACTGGCACCAGTATTGCATGCTGGGTAATGTTTTCATAGGCAGCAAGGTGGACCTAAGTTCCACTTTCAAGAATAACTTGAGTGCTCAGGTTTCCAAATTCCTTTCTTTCACTGACCTGCAGGTGCCTAAATAACCTTTGAAACTGGAATTAGGCTTCGAATCCCTGGCATGCAGACTTGAAGTCTCTGCCCTACACTTGCATACAGAAACGCAAATGCATGTTGTTCTGCAACTGCAGAGTGGTCACTACTAGAGAGGTGCCAGGGACCATTAGCAGGAGAGAAGAGCATCCTGGGCCGTGCTCCACAAAGTGACTGTGTGATGAAGTGCGCAGCAGGCGGTACCTGCAGAACAGGAGCGATTGGGTGAGGCTCATTTCTGATCGGTGGTGCCGGATCACCATGTAGGACAAATGGACACGTGCTTCCTCTAGTTTTGCACCGTCAGTCTCCGGTAAAGATGTGGAGAGAGACCCTTTCCAGATTGCAAATGACTGATGGGATGGAATTTCCCCATGGCTAACACACATAACAATTGTCCTTCCTATCAGTTTGTAAGACGTAATTGTTTTCCGTTCCCTAATGATAAAGGTGCTTGCATATTTTAAATGCTTAGGTGAGAAAGCAGAAAGACATAGAATCCAGATGGGATTTTATTTCCAGGTGATAATAACTTAAGAGGACTGAATGCAGTATGAAGTGGGATGGCATTAACACGAAATATTATGACACATAATTTAAACATAATTCATTATTAATTTTCACTTTTATTCTGACCTTTGTTGAGGGCTTTTATCTAGTTTGGGGAGAGTGTCTCTGAATTATTGCTTGTTTCCTTTCAGCGTGAGCTGGAAGACCTAGCCGGTGGTGCAGAGGGGTTAATAATCCACATGAAATAAAGTTCAGGCTCGTTTAATTACGTACTGGGCAGAAATTGCTGATCGCATTTATAAGTTACTAATGGGCCGCAATGCAAGTCCAACAGCCTGTGTTATACAGAAGGTCAGACTAGAGGATCCCAGTGGTGCCTCTGGCTCTGTAATCTTTGAATCAGCAGAGGCTACCTGTACTGAGTGCGGAGGGGCAAATTAATGTTATTATTTAATATAAGACCTTGTGGAGAGGAGTCTTGCTTCTGTGTGCTCCAATCCTGTGAATGCTTCTGCGCATAGTTTTGCACGTGCATCTTTCCAGTATAGTCCCAAGGGATGGCTCTTCTGTATAAGGGTAAGTCGCTAATACCGTAGACGGATGATACATTTACATCTGTGTAACCTGTAGTGATAGAAGTCATCATCAAGATGATCGCTAACTAAGGAGACTGAGTTGGTAATTGGGAGATGGTCCCTCAGTTAAGTAGCTAGTCAGTCAGTCAGAGAGAGATAAAGGGTTTGCAGGCATTGCCTACTGCTCTACAAATTAAAGTGTGTGGTTCTTCTTCACATATGCCTGTGTTTATTGAACCCAGTGATCACTACATAACTCACTTCAGCTTTATGTACCAATGCAAATCATACCAGAATCTGGAATAGGCAGATGAGCAGCTGTCATGGTGTGGCAGCGTGCAGTAGGGGCTCTTAAGTGCCTTGCTCTTCGGTGGTAGGGGAGCAGATAATTGCCTGGTTACGTTAGGCAAATGGTATAAGTGACACTAGTGTATGTGCATCCTGATTCTTTCTGGGGTATTTTTGCGCCAGATTGGATGAAATTAGCCAGATGCAAGGGTTTATGTCATCTGTCCGCTCATTATTTTTATACTGGCATAAAGGCTGATTTCACTGGTGTAGACATGGCATCTATCCAGGCCTTGAGTGTTGGGAGGAACTGGGCCTTAGGGCCCACTCCTGCCCTCAGCAAGGTCAGCGGGACCGATGTGTCAGTGGAAGGAGAGTTCAGGCTGTATGGCTAACCCCACGTCAGGACAGGCCAAGTCGTCTCCCTGCGTTCATGTGCAGTGCTATTGACCTCCTGTGGACTCACTGCACAGGTGGGGTCTGCAAGACTGGGGCTAAGCACTGGAGGAGATGTCTGTAAAATCCAATGCATATTGGTAACACTGAATAAATATAATAAGACTTTGCCTCTGATGAGGCTATCCTCATCTTAGAGCAGGTAGAATGAAGTTGTGACAAACACATTAACAGCTAGGCAGGATTTAGCCTACAAAGGAGATGTGTTAAAGAAGACTTGATTGAGATATTCAGAATTATGAAACATGAAGTGAAAAGCTATCTGTCCCTCCACTTCACTGTGCCACATCATCAAAACGGGATTTAAATGGCAGCAAATTCAGACCCACTAAGATGAAATAGTTCCTCAGGCAGCTCACAGTCGGTTCGTTGTGAGAGGAGGTCACAGAGTCAAATACAGTCGCTTGATTTAAAAAGAGCAATTGAGGATGTTTTATCAGCATTAATAATATTGCAGCTGGGCAGTGAAAAGGGAAATCAAGCCTTCTGTTTCAGTGCTGCATTGTTAGGGAATGGTCTATCACAAAATGATGGCATTCAGAGAAATTATCATCACAATTTAGGCACCAGGACTAAAGATTTAAAAAATGGTTAGGGCTCTGAGCACTTTGTTTGTGGCTGTCCAGACTGAAACATGTGTAAGAGACTTGACTCTCAGAAGGCAATGAGGACTTCTCTCGGCAAATCAAGGCCTTTCAAGCCATGGGCACCCAACACAACTGATTCCTTTTGCAGCTCTTGGCCTATTTGTTTCATGTGCCAGGGATGTCCATGACAGTCTTCCGGCGGCTTTTTGCGGGAGGATTTTCAGTGCAGTAGAAATACAAGAACTGCCCAATGGCGTTTGCTCTGGGTCCTTGTTTGGTGGCGCCTACCCTACATGGGGCTTGGGGAAGGCTCTTTGGTGGGAGTGGCTGCATGGTGTGCGGCCTCTGAGAGTCGTCATTTATCAGCCCTAAGCCAACATTGCAGTGGTGCTGTTTGCAGTCCCAAGATATTGCAGAAATGCCACGCTGTGCTTTTCCTGACCATCGTGTGACATATATGACTAATCCCAGAGTTTAGGGAAAAGTGATTCTGGATATATCAAAAGTGAAAACTGTCAATGCTTTCGTTCCATCAGTAGTTTTAATGTAAAGTTTCGTGAAAAATCATTACCAGAGCCCTTTGAACTACGATTTCTGTAGCTTTGGACTTCTTTGCACAAAACCGTCTGTTTTCATGGGGTAAATCGGAGCAAATTCTGCTCTTGGCTCCACCATGCTGCTGTGAATCAGGAGGACTGGCTGTTGCGATGAATTATTTTCTATTTATACCTATGTCCCTGGAAGCAGAACTCAGGCCATTCCAACTAATTGTGGTGGCGTTATGGGCGTTCATATGCATGCTCTGGGAGTGCCTATCAGGTTTTTGTAGTAAGCAGCAAATTTGCAAGGCTAGAATGAATACGTGGATTAGGGTAGTATTTTTGTTTTCCTGTCTTGCTGCTTGAAGGCCGTATGTGTGCCGGGGAAGAGCGAAGCAGAGCGCTCTCAGACAGAGCCACGCGGAGACCCTGGATGGGGTAAGTGCAGAAATTGTGAGTGAGTAGTGTTACACTACTCATCTTGAGAAGTGGGTGCTCCCACGACCCACGCCCTGCTGTGGGCTGTGGGGTGAGACATGGGTAAGCAGAGTGAGCGTCTTGTCCACCCAGATCCGGGTTGTGTATCAGGCTGTTTTGGGGCGCAGGGTCCTCTCCAGACTCCAGCTCCTGGGCCCTAGGGTTGGGGAGAGCCTCAAGCCACCATGCAGCACCCTTTCCGAATTGTCATCCAAGCCATCACAGAAGAAGGAAGATAAATTGCAGAGAATGGCCTGTGGTCGTGCTGGTGTTAAAGGAAGGTGTCTGTCTCAACACAGAGTTCCTCTCCAAGAAGTTAAGTACTCAATAACTTTGCTCAAAGCCTCCAGTGAAAGCTGGATATTGTTTTGATGCAATCACATGCACAGAGTAGGCACAAAGTAGATAAAGTATCAGAGGCCTCATTCTTCAAACAGCATTTGGTGACAGATGGGTACCCCGGGCTGAATTTTTACTGCACGGTAGGAGCAGCGAGTGAAACTGGTGCCTAGTGTTTTGGGCCGGGAGTTTGTTTGTTTCTTTCCTTCTATGTAACCACGAGTTTAGTTGACAACACACTGCTTTTGCTCCTCTGATCTCTGCTCAGTATGAATGCATTTTCAATAACTATTTAATATAAAAATAAAATGCTCAGGCCGCATCAAATAAACTAATTAAGGATTAGAATGAAAATGTGTCAAAATCCGAGACCTAGCGGAGGCAGATTAGTCATTGCATATGAGACATGGATCTAATTACTAATGGGTTGCCATAGAAACAGGCGAATCAATACCCCCTCAATTGGTCAGGTAGTTGACAGTAATTTCTGCTGGGTCGTAGATTCTGGAAAATGAAGTGCCACCCACTGGAGTGCAAGAAATCTCTGTGGGCTTTTTGACAACAGTACATCCACCAAGTTTGTATCAAAGAAAATATTAATCCCCCAAGTCTGGTTGTTTATCTCTGCAGAGGTGATCTGATAGTGTTAAAGTCAGAGACAATTAAGTTCATTCTTATGTATGAGCTCTTCTTGGGGTAGCTTTTCATATAAGCATATAAGCTACCTTGCTTTTGTCTCATAAGCAAAGGGTTCATACGCTGTGGAGTGCAGGGGTATGAGGTTGCAGCGAGTGAAATTTTGCAGAAACCAGTTTAGTATTCAAATTCAGCGCTTCTTACTGAAGCAGCGATTCCACTGAAGCCAATACGAGCAGAGCTGGAGCACAGCCAAGAGACGAGCGGTCCCATCGCTAAGGTGTTGGACTTGGCTGTAGAGTCTGGCTGTGGGGCAAGTCCCTCCTTCCCTCTCTGCCTCAGTTTCCTGCCATTAAAACAGGGGTAATAATTCTTGCTCTGTCTTGTCTTTTTAGATTGGGTGCCCTTTGGGGCAGGAAACCTCTCTTATGAGTTTCAGCAGCACCCAGCTTAATAGGACCCTGCTCTCGGCTGGGAGCTGTGGATACTACCACAACACAGATAATAATTTGAAGGGTCACAGTCTGTACAACAGGAAGAATTATTAATCTGACCAGAGGAAAAGGTGAGGGAAGCCTAAATGGCCCCATAAGTATGTGGCCATGCGGTACGTGTCATTTGACTGGAAGTGGAAGAAAGCAAATTCAGGGAAATGGGCAATTTTGGGGGGGGGGGGGTAGCTCCTGGCCAAGACCTGAGGTTAAAAATCCCCAGAGCAGGGATGTGAAGAGGGAGCAGGTGACCAAACGAGACTGTAGAGGTATTACAAACCTGCAGGGAGAAGAGAAAGGCAAGAGAATGAGTTAATACTACTCAAAGAGCTAGGGGGGATAATAAGGACTTTATATCTAGGGGAACAGAAGCACCAGAAAGAAAGTAGGCCACTCGTTAATGAGGGGGGAGGGTGATGGTGTTAATGATGTCTCGAAATTGCCTGAGATACTGAACTCCTGAAATCCATCTTCAGCAGAAAACCATCAAGAAAATAAGTTTGGGCAATTAGGAAGTGGAGGAAACAGTGTAAAAATAGCCATGGATAATTAAGAGCAGATAAGGAACGTCTAGGAAATGAGGGAAAAAAGGCTTTGGTACTGCAAGTGGATCCTTTGCCGAGTACCACGTCATCGCACAGGATGAGACCATCTGCATTAGCTGGCCCGGTCCCCATGAATTGTATGTTCACGCCTGGGGCCCACTGGAGTCCCGGAGAATGGGGCTGGGGCCAGGCTTCATGACACGGGGAAGGAGGCAATGGGCAAAGAGACACTGAGCTGTCACCATAACTGAGGAGCGTGCCACGAGGCTGCAGGATGGAGCCAATAAAACACTTCGTCATTTTGTGCCAGTGGGTCTGTGCAACGGCAGCCTAACTTCATCCTACAACCTGCTGTGCATTGCTTCTGCCGCCAGCCTCGTCACCATTACCTGTGCGGCGGGGAAAAGTCTGCTCAAACTTTACTTTCTTCTGGCTGTGGCGGGTGTCCCGGGAGCCAAGAAGAGCCTGGCAGGCGAGCTCTACTTTTCAAAGCCAGCTGTCCAGCCGTAGCTGGCTCTTGTGCTGGGTGATACATATTGTGGGTGAATAATAATATCTGACCTAGTAGGAGAAAAAGATCTTTTATCAAACCCATTTAAAGAAAAATGACAGCCCATGCAGCATATAATGGAATGGATGATAAATCACGAAGTGGGGAAAAACAATTGTGTTACTCCTGCCGGTATGAGTTCTCGTTCTGAAGGTCCATATGTTATTATTTTTGATGACATAAATTTAATGAAACTCTTCGGAAAAGTTGATCAGAAGTCAATATACGAGTCAGTTCCAAGAAGTTTCCTAATATCTTTGTTTGTTCTTGGTAATAGATGGGTTGATGTCTCTCTCATATTAAGTGCTGTGATATGATGTTATGGGGAAATTACAATATGGAATAGTGGCTCTAATAGAAGAACATTATCAGAAATGTCACTCCCTAACAAATTAGCAGTTGCGAAGTTTGCCCTCTGGTCACAGAACCTTGTTCCTTTTGTCTTTTGCTATAACTTATAATAACAAAGCTCGCGATGTAGATGGCTGCAGGGTATGTTTCCAGTTGATACGAACGCAACATGTTTCAGTGGGGATATGGGAAAAAACAGACATTTTTTAAAAATTTGATACAAAGGATTTTTGGCCTTGGGCGCTGCAGCTGCAGCTGCTGTCGATATATAGAAGATGGGACTATTTTCTACTGGGGTATGAAGAAAAGAAAGAAAAAAGAAACCTGAGGACCTTGTTATGTGAATAAAATTGTTGGGGAAAATGGTAATTAAATCCCATGGAAATTGATTCATGATGGAGATGCTGCAGATTTCCAATTAGCAAAGTGTTGTTTGTAGTTGGGGCTGGAGAAGGTGCAGAGCTGAGAGGAGAACAGGAGAATGGGAGATGAGCTGGAGCTAGGAGCATGTAGGACTTAATCCTGAGTTTTCAACGGCTTCAGTGGTCATTTGGTCAGGCCTCGAGAGGGGAACTAAAAGCCAAACGTGACTAAATGTTGGTGATACACAGGACTGAGTCTGATTTTGTTTTTCGGGAGAGGAGAGGATTGGGGAGGGATGGTAGCCAGGTGCTGCTGTATGGGGATTCAGGGTAGTTTCCAAGGTGCTTCCCTAAGGGAGCCATTAACACTCCTGGATGATACAGGGTCCAGACATTTCTGGCTGACTTTCCCTGGCCATGAAGCTCGTTCTGCAGGTGGCTCAGCGTGCGGAGGGCCTCTCCTGGTGGTCCTGCCAGCTATTTGCTTCAGGAAGACCATGCCAATGCTGCTGTCGCAGCACAGGGGAGACTGACCCAACCCCAGCAGTTCTCCTATGACCTGTAGATGGAGAGACATCTTCAACACGCCGTCAGCATGCTCTTCAGTGGACAGCGGTGCCTAGCAGACCTCACACGCGTGCGTGCCCTGAGTGGGCGGCAGAACGGAGATGCCTGCTCTGTGGCTTTGGGCTCAAGAAAGGTGCCTTCCTCTGCGTTTGTGCAGTGCTTTGTGCAGTGGGGCATTGCTGTTGATCTGGGTCCGAGGGTGCATCTTCAAAGCAGACATGGTAGCTGTGAATAGCCATGCTTACAGCATGCCTACAGCATCCTGCCCTTTCTCCGTCCCCAGAAGGAGAACCACGCAAGAAAGATCCCGGCAAGTCCATGCAGTCCATTCCCTTGCCTCTCCTGGTGTGACACTGTTTTGGCATTGAATTGTCTTCACCATTGCCCTCCTCTGATACCAGAGGAAGGGGCAGATGATGCTCCTCAAGAACAGCAGCCATCACTCTTTCAGCAAAGGCAACCGTCTGATCCAGCCCAAGTCAGATAACACAGGGTGCCTTTTATTTATCATGCAGTCGAGAAAACATTCAGAAGAGAGCAGCTGAGCTATTAGCCACTCTGCTTACCTCATCCAGCCGACTGGTGCAGCTCTTTGAATAGGAAAGCATGCAAATTAATTATTTACCTGTGGCTTAATTAAGAGTAATTTTACTGCAGGTCTAGCAGGCAACTGCTTGTTTTCATGTGCAGAGGTGCGAGTCGTTTGCCAAACGCATCTTTCAGGCTAGCTCCCAACCCGCATCCCCACCAAAGTCAGTGGAGTGGTTTGCACCCGCTGGCCATGAGAACGGGGCTGGCAGTGCTGGTTCCCACTGGTTGTGTATCTGGATCTCCATACTGAACCGAGATGGAAAGCCTCGCATTTGCTATCACAGTCATCTCACAAGGAGCAAGGTTTTGCTGTGGGTGGGTGAGAAGTTGGACAGATACAAAAGGGCCTCTGCCCCGCTGTGAGTGCATGCAGGTTCCCTGGTCCTGAGAGAAGCTGGCAGGGTGCTTCGCCCGGCTGCTCCAGTCCCCTGGGAATCACCCCGGTATGGGGAGGGCTCAAGGAGCAGGGGAGAGAGGGCAGTTGCAGACTGAACATCTGTACTGCCCCCTCTCCCGCAATCATTTATAGCAGTGGAAATTTTCCACCGCTAGAAACGAACGTTTGTACATGGCCTGAATGATCATTATGACATGAAGGCTGAGTGGCCACTTCAGTTGCACTTTATAGGCTTGGTTTGCCTGCCAGGAAATCCTGACTTCGACCCATGGCTCTGCCATTGATTTACCGTTGCCTTGACCGTGTTGCTTAGATTTGTGTTTCTAAGCCACTTAGGTACTTTGAAAATCCCTGTCTAACCAGATGCCCATGGGATTATTCATAAGTCACTTTTGAAAATCTCGTATGTCCTCTCTCTGTATCTCTCTGCCATGGTTTTCTCCTCTACAAAATGTGGATATTGCTATTTACTTACATGCACTGTAGAGGGTTGAAGATGTGTTTGCATAGGACCAGATGTTCAGAACTGGGCCCACACCAGTGCCTCCATGCCTTTTTGCCATGAATGTGATGTGCAGAGACACCTAATGTGCATGGATGAATCGGTAGGAAGATCCTGGACAGGCTTTCTGGTGTGGAGGGCTCCGTTTGACTCCGGCATGCCTACACGTGTAGGCATGTTGTACTCTCATGGCAAAGAACTGTTCACTTGAGTAGGACATTGCAGGTTTGAGAGCCATACTTTTCCATGCACCTGCCCGGTTAGGAGTGAGGTGGGAGAAACCCTTCTTAGCGCTTCAAGTGTGTAAAGCACTATGAAAGGGCTTTTATCATTAATATTCACTTAATCCAGTCTAATTTTGCTTTGGCACATTCTGAATAGATTATGAATCCTGCCGGTACGGATTTTTCCATCAGTGGGGAGGCTTGAATCAAGAACTTGCATTCGAATCCCTGTAGGCAATTTCCTTATAGTACTTAGATTTCCAAGCTTCATTGGACTCGTACAACAACAGAAGCTTTATATCATCAGCTTTTTTTTTTTTTACCCCAAAACGCTTAGTTTCCATTAGGAACCTTACAAAAAGGGCAGTGTATTACTACTTTGTGATCCCAATGATAAATGAAACACATTATATGTGGAGTAAAGGCTCTATTTATCCTTGATTTTTTTTCAAGTCCCAGCAGGTTTAATGCGAGTAGGTTTAGATGACCTTCATAACAAATCAGAAATAAACCTCAGTGCCTTCCCACAGAGGTGGAAAGCATTGCAGACATTCTTTATAGGAATAACAGTAATAATAAGGAAGAGCTATATTAATAGTGTTTGATAATGCTAAAAAATTAATGTTCACCAAAAGCCAGGTGCCAGCACTATTTGATTGTTTACTAACATAGTCATAAAGAAACAGAGTTATTAAAGGATCTGAAATCACTCAGTAATTCAGGGGCTGATGTTGATGGATGGAACTTGGCTGTTCCTCTTTGCTAAAGCTGCTGACTGGATAAATGTTTTATTCATGAAGCCCAGGGCAGGAAGGGATGCCAAAGGTTTAAGAATATTTTAAGAAACTCTTTGAGATGTCAAGCAAGTTATCAGGTGGTGTTAAGTAAGGGAGCTGAAGGACTACATTTAAACACAGCCAGCCTATGAATGTACAACCACGATACATCAAAACCAGGAAGCAATTGTTATCCCTTGCATAGTATATGGAATAATGAGTTATGAACACGAGCCTATTTATTTATGGTAGATCTCAGCGCACCGTCATCATGAAGTCCTGCCCCGCAGGAAGGACTGTGACAGCAAAAGGGAGTTTCACGTGTTGCTTTGCGAACTTCCGCCACTCCCTTAGGACTGGAAAACAGAGGAAAAGGTCGTCTACGGACAGACCCCCCGACAGCCATCAATTCAGATCAAAACTGAAACAAGCAGTGACGAAAATCGACTCGTAAATTTGGGCTGCACTTGAAATGACAGCAAGTGGAGGTGCTGCCTGACTTTGCCTTAGACAAATTAGTTCCAAATTTTAATTATTAAATGAAGCTTTTATCAGATACTGGCTACTGGGGACTCTTGCCCCCTTGGCAGTCTGAGGACACTTTTTTATTGCAGGCCGCATGCACACAGTATTAGATGCTCGGGTGGTGGAAAATGCTAGCGCTCTCCTGGGTTCAGTGGGGTTGTGTTGACTTACACCACCCAAAGGCCCAGTCCACAGTCCTTTCTGTGCTGCTTTCAAAAGACTCATTCCTGCTTTATATCACTTCAGATGAGGAACCTTTGCTGGTCTAGGAAGGAAAGAGGTTGGAGTCGCTCTGATTTGTATAAAGAATTTTAATGAAGAGGTCCTTTGCCCCTCACGCTTCTGCATGGACAAGTGTTTGAATATTTCATAATCTATATTAATAACTTCTTTTAAGTGTCTATAGTTCCATAAGAGCAGAGCAGATGAGCTCTTGATGGAGCTGAACTGTCAATCTCAACACGGTGACATTAGAAAATAGCTGTGGTGCTAACTCTTAACTCTGTGAAAAGTCCCCTCTTGCCAAGGGAGCAGTAGAGTTAAAATGTGCCTTATTATGAGATCTCTAGAGTATAAAAATTGGAAAAGGTATTAAAAATGACTAATTAAAAACTGAAAAAAGATAGATACTGGTGAATAAAAAGTAGGCAAGTGCTGCACTCCCCCTGCCCTTTTGATTTGCGAGGACTCAGTACTAAAGACCATAGGCGTATTTCTCACTGGTGCTGGTTAACAATCAAATCCAATAGACTGACAGCGAAAACTACTGTCAAAAAAGCTGTCAAGATGTATCAAAATATGTCACTGTATTACCTCTCTTTATCTGTCAAAGCCATTGATTATTTTCCATAGAGGAACCCTCTGACAGTTGCCGAAACTGAAGAATTCTGTACTGCAATGATTTGGTTGACACGTCACTATTTCCTAAACAGATAAGTCAAATATATATATATATATATATTTTGCAGAAGAAAACATACTTATATAGTATTTTACAAAAGATAAATAATATAGAAAGGAAGGAGCATCCATTAGCGCTGAAGGTTTCCAGCAACAGCTATCAGCACTTTATTGTAGCTTATATTTTAAACGTTCTTCTTTGCATAAAATCCTTTGTTCCTGTGCTGAATGTGATGCACTGCAGGGATTTGCTTAGATACCCTGAAGTAATTCAAACAATCGGTGAACCATAGTGGTGCTGCTCACGATCATAGCTGACAGCTTATTGTTGACTGCAGTAAACTTCTGTTTGCTACCGCTCGCAAATCCATACCAGTAGCACAGAAAGTGCTGTTCTGCAAAATGTTGGGGATGTTTATGTTGGGGACAGACAAACCAGGGGAAGCAAAACTTTCAATCTCTGAACAATCTTTGGAGGTGCCCAGCTCCAGGGACCCCCAGCTCCTGGCAGAGGTGGGTGGCTAGTTCCCTACCTGCTGGTTCCTGGGAGACTAGCTGCTGGCTCCCAGCCTGACCGGGTCCCTAGTCTGCCCTCCTGGAGCTCAGGCAGACAAGCAGACTTGTGCAGCTGGACAGCTGCTGCACAAAAATACGCTGGGATCTTTTTCTCCTTGTTTTGCTACAAAACAAGCAAATCAGAGAAACCCCAAATCTTGGGATTTTTAGCAGGGTGGAAAAGGCTGCTCCTCTCAGCTGGTATATCTACTTATATGTGGATGCAGACCCTCTTCACAAATCTTCCACATAATCATGTTAACATGGAGGACATTTTAAATCTATTCCACGTGAAACACGCCACCATGAATTTTGGAGTCACTATGAAATACTAGCATATTAATAAAGGTGAAAATTGGTTCAAATGAGAGCAATCAAAGGCATCCTACTACCCTTGTACATAGACTTTATTATTCATTAGCACATATTGTGCTTCTTGCTAAAAATAATTCAGGCTACACTTGTATCACATTAAGATAACAGTAAATCTTACTATAATTTGAAAGAAATACTGCTCCCAGCTGTTGTTGCAGAAGTGAGCTAAACAAAACCCAAAGAAGTAGTAAGGGATCCGTCATAAAACTCAGACTGCATTAGACACAACTCTCCTTTGGCGTCGTATATCATGGAAACGGCTGGAAGTGAACGTCTGGATTCACAGCCATCGGCACACAAGGGGCTCGGGTCTGAGCTAGCAGACGGCCTGTGTTTGGAGCCGCTCCTCTGCAGTGGTCTGAGGCCTCAGTCCTCAGGTGTGTTCATGTGTCGAACTCCCATTGTTTTCAAGGTAATTATGTGCCCAAATACCTTGAGGGATCTGGGGTGTCCGAGACAGGGTTGTTCTGAATTCACAGAGCTATACCTGCCATCAGGGCCTCAGGGTTACTATGACTGTGTGTATTATAAGGTGGCATGCTCTAAAGTGTAGCACATCACATCCGAGACCCCATGGGGCTCAATGCTGTGCAGACATAGCCAGAAACAGCCCCATGCTCCAGAAAGTTGCTTGTTGATTTAGGCGAGGCAGACAGGTAAATGGGGAAAGGGGTGTTATTCTGCACTTAAGTGGGCAAGGTGCTGAGGCATGCAGGGGTCAAAGTCCAAATTTTAGGAGCCATTGAGGTGATTTCAATGGGGGATCAGCACCTAAATGCATTCAAAGTCCCTTTGAAGGCTGCTGTACAGGTGGTGTGCTCACCGTCCTTTTGCCCTGTGTTTTTGCAGCATGTGGTGCAGCAGGGTCCTGTTCTGTGACAGGGGCCGCCACAATCAATGTAGTAATTAATGATGATAACAACATATTGAAACCCCGAGTGACCTGCCCGGGGGCTTGAGAGGCTGTGAGGATACTTTCGATGTCATGCCATGCGGAAATGGGAAGGTCCATCTCTCCAGCTGGATACGGAGCAGGAAAGTGGAGTGTAAATGCAAAGTCAGTGAACCAGGCTTCCAGAAATCTGCTGCTGATTTACCGGGAGGCCTCACGTGAAAGCCAGCAACAAGCGACCAAAAAGTTAACCCAAGCCAATCTCACACGTGACCCCGAAAGTTTACAACACCATTTCCCTCCTCCTTTTCCTTCTCCCCCTGCCAGCAGAAATGGCTCAGCATAAAGTGGAGGAGAAATGCGCCATTAAAAGCAAAGCATGGAGAGAGCAGCTGAGCAGTTGGAGCAGTGAAAAGATACAAAGGAAAAGCAAGGCTCTGACAGCAAATTAAGTGTAGAAGAGAAAGAGGGAGAAACACCACCCCCATCCCAAAACTTGTGGAGCTGGTTTAAACACATGGCCAAAAGGGAGCCTCAGCAGAAATGCCACCAACTGGAAGCTGCTGAGCATGTCGGCCTGTTTCCCATCAGGGAAACGAACAGTGTCCTCTTGTGAGATTTGCTAGGCCAGCATTAACTGAAAGTCTCATAGCTGGGGTGGTGGTGTTCATCCAGCAGTGGGCTGGCAAAAGCTGACAATTGCCGATGATAATGAGCTGAAGAACACTGAAGGAACATGATTTAAGGGGAAACGGCAGATTGTAATTTTTGTCTAAATGTGGATTTGGTTTATGAGCAAATCAGATTTATGCTTCTCAGAGACAATTTTGCTAATAAGCTGATGACTCAGAAATCCTACAGCAGATGGGAATTTTTTTAGTCGAGGTATCAGCTATTGTTTTTTCTCAGAAAAGTAGCATTTGGGATCTTGGGAGCCAGCGATCATCCAAGAATTCTGTACAAGGAATAAACTTGGCCTTTAGGAAAGTGGTGTCGTGCAATTGTTTCATATAAAGATGGCACGAGGAATCGAGATTTGTAGACGAGGATGTTGCCAGGGTATGTAGCCATTTTGACCCTGTGCAGATTATTTCCTAATAAGCTGGAAAAATGAAGGAAACTGTGAAGTGGCCAGAACTGTCGATGCCACGGTGGTTAGGTTAGTCATAGGTAGCCCTGTTGGTGTGGACCTTCGTTAGGGTCTAACAAAGCGAGGCAATTAGTCCAAGTGCTGATAGATGAAATCAACATCAATAATTGCAGTTGATTGCAGATTGGAAGGAGTAACTGGGTTTATATGGAGTCCAATTTCTGCTTAATTGAGACTATTAAAAAAAAGACCTAGACGTCGTTGTGAGGAGCTCAGTGGGAAACACTCTCCACTGTGCAGCGGCAGACGATAGATAGTGTTAATATCAGAACAGAGAATAATACTGGAAACAGGGAAGCAATGTTCAGTCTTGATTGCTATAATTCAAAAGACACAGTGGAAATAGAGGGCCCTCAGGGCAACACAGATCAGACCAAAGGCTTGCGTATAAGCTGAGAGGAGTAAGTGGGCATCAGCAAGACGCAATGATACTATCACATCCTAGGTGGACTTGATTTAGGAAAAAGGGACCCCAAATTTCAGCCAAAGGCAACACCTTTAACACCCCTAAAAGGGAGTTTGTTTTACCTGAGTGTAATGAGCTTGTGGGACTCATGGCCACAAGTTCGAGTACTGAGATCACCGGTTCATTGGACGCTGTGTGAATCACGATATCATCTGCAGTTGCCTTTGCCTTTGTGCTGCGGGGCAAGCACTGAGCAGCATTCCTCCCGTAGGCATATTATGGCATAATCACCCATTATGGGATTTTACAGCTCCTTTTGAAGCAGCTGGCACTGTTTATTCTCCAGACCATTGCTTGACTCCAGTGCTTTGAATCCTGCGCTTGCAGCAGTGGGCATTTTATGATTCATGGATGAAAAGAATGTGTTTCCCTATTCTTGAGCCTCTTCCATGTGTTGATAGCTAGTGCAGCAGTGATAGGGATTAGAGGCATCTAGAAGCAGAGACTTTTTTGGCTCCCTGTACACAAGCCTTCTTTGTTCTTTCTGGAACTTTTTGTTTTCTCGTCCCTCAAATAGCTTGCATCCTTTACTATTTTTAATTGTTGCAGGTTTTGGACCAGTTCATTCCAGACCAGCTGCCATCAATAAAGTGGTCAAGTCGTTATTTCTCTGGCTGCAGAAAATGGCTATCCTGAAGTCAATGACAGTGGGAACAGGTGGACAGCAACATGTCTGCTTGATTTTGGTAAACAGCATAAAAACATTGGCACTTTGATTTAGTTTCTGCTACAATCTAGCTATAAAGCTTTGTTAATAAGAGGCTGTGCATTTTCTAATGCCACAGCATCTGCTATTAGCCACTGTGGGGCAAACCTTGCTCTTTTGTGCTTGGAAAATGTTAGAACAGTAGCATGCGCATGGACTATTTATGGGGTGCAGTTCCCATGAACTATCCTACTCATCTCGAATGGAAGAAAGTGAGGGCACGATGTGGCAAATGCAGGTCAGACTGGCTAAACCCCGTGTTCGGGACCGGAGTTATGTGAAAGTTTTGGTCTGTTCTGCAAGCAGGCCAGAGTAGTGTAGATCTAGATTGTCCCTTCTGAGAATGGGCAATATGGGGGAGAAGATTCAAGGCACACCTCTGGCCCCTCCTTCTCAGAGGACAGCTCCAGTATTGTTGGTCATAGACATCACAAAAGAAAAGCCAGGACCCCTGTCCCCACTCCTTGACCTCCCAAGTAATGAGATTTGCTTAAAAACCATGATCTGTTTTACAAATTCCAAATGAGGGATTTGTTCTTTTGCCTCCTCTTTTTGGGACCCTTTGCAAAAGGAGCTCTCAATGTTACGTGTGAATGAGCAGCTCTAAATGTCACAGGGGGATGAGCCAAGAATGATTCAGAAGTAGCAAACCACCGCATCCAGGGCTGGAGCTGGAGTGGTTTCACTACATTTGAACCATTCTGGGCGCAATCGCAGATAGCAATTCGAAGGTGGCAGCTGCTGCCCTTTTCAGAAGTTCACCTTCGAAAGGCTTCCAAGCGCACATGTTCACAGCCTCAGGTCTCCTGAATTGGGAAGTTTGGAAACTTGCTACAGTTTTTTAGTAAAGGCAGAGGTCCTAACATAATCCTGGGATTCCAGGAGCTGGTGCTTTAAGTGAAGCACCACCTGTAGTGCCTTGACAAATGACTCTGGGGAGCACAGGCTAGATGTATGCTCCTTGGACGAGGTTCTTCCCTGGATGACATAGGGGGCTGCAGGAGGCATCCTCAGGGTCTTCAGTATGAAATTATCTCTCTGTTTCCTGTGGCAAGCGAGCATGCAGTTGGCTACCGTGTGCTGCCCAAAATCTTGTTGATACATTCCAGGCTGCAGAGTCCCAAGGGCAGGGTGCTGGGCGCAGTGAGGACCCACAATGACAGGTGCTATATTTATAAATGCACGGCAGAAATCTGCAACTCTTGTTTCCAGGGTAAAAGGCTTTTTCAAGCAGCTCAGTCTCGTGAGGCTTTACCTAGGGCATAAATACTTTTCAGTACCAAATTTGGGCTGACACCAGATTTGGATGCTGCACTGGAGTTTTGGGGACCAAGCTGGGTGACATACCTAAGGTATCACAAGTTTGAGTATTTGGTGTATAGCTCATTCTGCTTTTAAAGGAGTCTAAAACGCTCCTGAGTCCTTCAGGTCAAAGGTCACTGCATGGCTGCTTTAGTGTTTAAACATTTATTTATATGAACTGATTAGCCTGTTAAAATGTCATCCTTTACAGGCGGTGTGAGTTAGCTTGCCAGCTGTCCGGCCAGAAGCCAAGTTTTGTAGAAAACCCACTGCAGAGGGTTTATGGAGGACCTCAGTTAATTAAGACATTTATTGTTATCACAATGATGCATTGTTTTTCAACGGTGTTACAATATAGAAGACAAATGTGCTGCTCTTTTTCATGATTTGAGATCAATCCTCAGTGCATTTTCTGTGATCACTTGTCCCATTGCCATCAGTGGGGAAAGAACCAGGGGTAGGTGAATGAGGCTTGGTGCCAGCCGTGTCTCTCCACTTGCAAACCTTCAAGCACCGAGGGAAGAACAGGGCCAGGCCGGGCTGGGACTTCATCCTCAGGCAGCACATTCTTGCAGTCTGAATGCTGAAGGAGTCTCGTTGATTCAGAGGCTTCTCTGTATAGGCCTGGGAGTTAATTTTCCGCTGGGTTTCCTGACAGCAGACGGTTTTTTTCATACATTGATGCACTCTGGGACTCTCTTGCATTTGGATGAGATGTGAACCTGTCACCTGGGTAGCTGCATCTATTTTGCATCTATTTTGGCAGATACATTTGAAAATACAGTCGTGCTCTTAATTGCCAATAATAATAATAGTGTCCCGAAGCTTTCACTTTTAAAATGTGCTAATGTTTCTGATCCTCCGTGCTTCCATGGCCTTCGCAGATAGGCAAGCAAGTGGCACCAAGCCCTTCACTCTTTATCACGGGCACGGGCTGGATTTGATGGCCCGGGTGGATCCTTTCTGGTTCTGCGTTGCTAACAGGGGCAGACTTCCCCTCACTGTTGCAATGATCAGTAGCAATTCTCCTTTCTGCTGACCATCCCTGGACAAGAATGCAGCAGGCTTTGCCCGCTCGGGGGCTCCTCCCCTCAGAAAGTGAAGGTGCCCAGACAGGTCTGGGCAGCACTGTGAATAATAAGGTCGCGATGGGAACGTGGGCACTTGTCGACTAGGTCCTTGGGCACCTTAGCGCTCCCATCACAGAGACCAGTGAACAGTCACCCAGTGATCTGGGTGTCAGGCTGTTGTGGGCCTGAGCTGCTTTGGCCTCTGCAAAGGGAGGCAGAGATGCTGTAGGCAATTACCAGTTCCCAGAGCCATCCTTTCCCCTGAGCAGGTAAAGTAAGCTTCTAATCCCTAGATAAAAAGCTCAGCACTTAGACAAATGCTCAGAGAGCCTCATATCCTCCCTGGAAATAGAGGATTACAGTATTAAACATAATTATGAAATGTCTGTAGAGCTGTGGACACAGATGGAGCTTTACAAGGGGTTTGAAGTGGAGCTGCACCAGTGGCAATTACGCCCAACAAAGTCATGATGGCATTTTGGGGAGATATTTCCATTTTACGGTAGCCGTGAATCACTCCAAGTCATCAGCCAGGTGGCTCCTGATTTGCACCCAAGGCATGAAGTGATCTCTCAGAAATGCACTGCCTGTCATGTCCTATTGCTTAAATAATCAACAGTTCAGATGAGCCTTTTACCCTAGCTTGGCACCTACGCTGTCTAAATTACTGCGAATGAGGGAGTCTGCCTTTTTGCTATTGCAGCTGCGAATATTAGCTACAGCGTAGCACTAAATCTTGTTTAAGCTACAGTCATTCCACCCAGTGATGAATGTCACTACCTGAATAATTTGGGTAATTTCCTGCAGCTCTAGTGTACTAGCAGAGAAATGAATGTTAATTTACTGCTAATTTAGTATACTAACCCTTAATTAGCAACGAGCCAGCTCTGAAATATCAGATTCTGAAAGCTCATCAAACTTTTACCAAAAAAAAAAAGTGTGTGTGTGTGTGTGTGTGTGTGTATTCCCCTCCCAGCTGAACTCCTCACTGTAGTTGAGGTTATTAGCAAAAATGCTAGGGGAGTGCTGTTCATTACCTCTCGGTAGGATATACGTAGATGGAGATGCTCTGTTACCACAGTCAGTGTGGAACTACATGAGGAAGAGTCCTCCTTTTATACGGTGTAGTCAGCCGTCGTTCAATGCTGTGACATGCTGGTCTGTAACAGCCTCTGTGACCGGATGGATTAAAGGTGCAAATTTTCAATGGCTGGTGGCCAGAAAGGGAAGGAACAGAGAAAGGAGCCAAAGCAGATCTAACGGGCTTGGTTATCTTTGTGCAAGGCAGCACATCTAACTACCGGTGTGGAGACTCTTTCGACACCTATTTATTTTTTTCCCTCTAGCTGGACTCCGTCGCTGCCCCTGAGGTTGGATGAACACCTTCTCTTTGAACAGCGGTGCTGTTTTCAACAGGGTGGCTCGCGTGTTAAGAGAGCACACACCTTGCATCAGGAGATGGAGGGAGGGAAGGGGCAACCAGAGCAGGACAGCACAGGCACTTCCCAGCCCCGCGCCAGGAGAGTGCGTGCAATGGGCTGTGAAATGATGGAAGGTGGGGGCTGCGTCTGGGGAGCGCGGCCCGATGCCGGGCGCGTGGGGAGAGCAGAGGGAAATAAAAGAAGGATGTTTGTGTCAGCTGAACTACTGAAGCCAAACCAAACACTAAGCCAGGCAATGGGCCAGTGCATGACTTATCCACACCTCTGTGTCAGTACAAGCATATTTCTATGATGAAAAGTCTACAAGTTGTCAGCCCCGGCTTCGTAGTAGAGTTAGCACCGAGGTTGGTGGAGGCCAGGCAGGTCTGGAGAGCTCTGCTGATGCCCATCTGCACAGCCTGCGTCTGCCGGAGGTGGTGGTGCTGCCAGCAAAAGGTCCCAAACAACGAGGAACCGGGGTGCCAGGGGTTGTACCTGATTCGGCAGGCGAGGCCGGGAGCTGGTTGTCTCTATTGGCTGCGCGGTGAGCTGCATTCAAGATGGTGCCTCATTCCTCTGATACTTTTCTGTCTTCCTGGAAGCCCCACAACCTTCATCCTTGCCGTATTTGTGCTGCCCACAGCATCGTGCCCTCGCCCAGCCTCTCCAATTGCTCTTCTTCTCCAAGGGCAAGAGTGCAGCAGGGAAAGCAAGGGAGCCACAGAGCCTCCTCGCTTGTCCCTGCCGCGCTCTTCCCTTGGACAGACACAGCAATTGCTCCGCGCAGGTGCTAAGCGTAGCAGTTAAGCCAAGGTGTTATTTTTCATTCCACTGCTTTGTCTGAAATGGCGTCTGTTACTGTGAGGAGATCATTGTTGCTTCATTAGCTGCTGTGCTCTGCTCCAGCCAGAACTGGCCGGGAGGAGATTTATACGTAGGTGTGAACATGCCAGTGAAAAACAAGCACATTTAATTTCCCTTGAAATGTTTCCTCGAAAATTCTCGGGATTTTTTCAGCCCGGCTAAGTGCTCCTACAAGAGCAGGCGCTTTTCCCGAGGATGCCCCTGCACCTGAACTAGCTGTATCGCTGGGAAAGAAAAATATATGTCTCTCTCCAAATATGCTTTGGCTAACTCTGTCCCTTTCCCAGCACCTGGAGCCGGGAGGGGCCCAGTCGCGTCTGCACGGACAGGTACCCCACACCCCTGCTCACGTGCAGCAGGTGACCCCGCAGCAGCAACTGGGGCTGGCTGCGTACCTAAGACAGGGCAACCGGTGCAGGGGAAGAGGGGGCAAAAAGAAGAGCAGCTGCACTGCGAACACGGTGCACCTCTGTCTGTGGCCCTCTTCCTTCCATACGTGTACGGCGATAGTTGGCTACAGCTTGATAGGTAGATTCAACGGATAGCAGCGGGAGGTGTAACGAGGTTTGTTGGCTGGAAGCTGAAGCAAGGCCGGTCCAAACAAGAAATAAATGTGAATGTTTTAACCGTGTGGGGAACTAACTGTGAGAACGGTTGGCCAGGACGGGCGGTGGCGTCTCTGTCCCTGGCATGGGATGTTCGGTCACCTCTGCTCCAGCACAAATGCGAACCCGTGGAGGGGAGCCCTGTGCTACGCAGGACGTCAGACCAGCAGATACAGGAGCCCCCTGGAAGAGCAGGCTCTGCTGCCACAAAGCAGCTTCACCCCACGTGGATTATTGTTCCCTAATCTGCAAAGACTTTTAGCAGAACTTGAAGCTTTCTTTCTGGAAGGACTTGAAAAATGGCTTCCTGCAGTCAGCCCAGCTTCAGGAGACCCAGGACAGTGCCAGTTCATTAATTCAGCAGATTAACAAGTAAACTGGTGCTTCCTTCTACTGCGGGCAAGTTGGCATTTTCGCCAACCTTGCCTTGTAGCAGTAATAATCCTTCTTGGGGCTGTCACTCCCTCCTCCCCCACCTCCGCCCTTCCCCAATTATAATTCTCTTCTTCTGATCTTGGAAATGTTTCCTTTTATCTCAAATATGCTGCACAGAGATGACATTTTATGAAATGTTCATTTTTAATTATACGGGGATGGTTATCACTACAGCAATGCTGGCACTGGCTTGCAATGCAAAATCCTTATTTTCTGCTGATTATATCTTGAAAAGAGCCGGAGGCCCAAGGCACCTGAATATTGTAATGCTTCATTGTTCACTAAGCGAGTGGCAGGGAACAGAAATTAAAACAGGAGTGGGAGGACAGCCATGGTAGCACCTAAATCAACAATAACTGAGAGAACCAACCACTGGGCCTGGGCAGAGGAGGAGGAGGAGGGCTGGGATGCTGGTGTCCTGCCTCCGGTTGTGCAGAACAATGAGCCGTGCAGCAGGTAATGAGGTGCCCCGTGGGAGAGGCCAGCCGGGGCATGTGGCTAATGGGCTGCAGCCCAGAAGGGAAGCAATGGTTGTAGTGCTTGGAGCAGCGAGGGTGACAGAGTTGCACCCACCCGACACCACCAGCACCAGGTGTCCACCCTCCCCAATCAGCTGCTAAACACAATCGAATGGGGACTTCATCACTGAGGTCTTCCCGCTGGAGGGGAGAGGGCAGCGGCCAGCGAACTGGAAACCGAATCCGCACCCCAAAGCTGCTGCAAGCCTGAGGTAAGACTCCCATTGACGCAGCTAGACATTATCTCGCGCGCGGGCGGGACAGGGAGCTACCAGCGTTTCTGGTGTATGGGTCCAGCCTGGAGTACAGGCAAGAGGCAGACACAGACAAGATGACCCAGTCCGTGCACAAACTGCAAAGCAGAGAGAATGGGCTGAAGATCTCAGGATTTCTTGTACAGTCTCTGAAGTAGTCATTCGCCTTGGACCGTGAGCAAACACTGCTGGTCTTTGAGCAGGACCCGGTGCTCTGCCTCAGGTCAAGCAGTGCGGCTTGGCCTTGCTGTGCTGGCTGGATAGCTACAGAATAATAGCCTACTACTGTGGCAGGTACTAAAGTTCCTGGGTTCAAGCACTGTGGGCAGCCCTTGTGTGGCAAGAACGGTTACCCAGGCCAGACCGGGCCACCCTTGCTCACAGCAAATATCTCACCTGGGGACTTGCAGAACAATATGGGGCTTTTCAGTTTGAGTCTGGGCAGCACAGTCTAAATCAAAGTAGCAGTAATCATTGTCGTCCTCATCCCACCTAGCTCAGTCGTGCTCAATACACTGAACAAAGGACACTACCCCATTTTACAGATGGAAACCTGAGGCATTGTGAGGTGAGGTGACATGCCCAGGGACACCCAGTCAGCTGACCAAATGTAACAACAAGGCAGGATGCCATGTATCCGGGACTTCCTTTTCCCCATGCAATCTCCTGTGAAACGTATTGCAGTTTTAAGTGATGTGGTGCCCCTCCCAGATTCACGTCCTTTTGGAGAAACTCAGCAGTGTGAACATGCCTGCATCTGAGTTTGGCCCAGGCCACCTGTGTTAACACTCATCCTCTTAAGAAAAGTCCTGTGGGATCTTCAATGACCACAAGTGCTTCTTCTGCCTTGTATAATTGGAGGGTGGAGTTGGGATTTGTTTGGTCTGCTCCATGCCAAAGGACAGTTCCTGCCCTAAGACACTTGCATGAAATAAATGCCCTATGCAAACTGTGAGGATCTCTACTTCTCAGCTCATGTAATTAAATTCAAAGCGAGGGAAATGATGGACTGTTTTCCATTCAGCGCTGACCTGGGGGATGAGAATTCAGTTTAGTTTTGTGACACAACCTCTCTACTTGCCCCTCCTCCCAAATTAAACTCAGGTTAAACAAAAACATGTCATTTAGTGTAAAATGGCATGTTGTGTTTACTTTTCAGATTTAAAATCTTTTCTCCTTTTACTTTTTAAAAACTTAGGTCAATTTTTATTTAAATGCCATTTTAAAATGAAAAGTCAGAAAAGAAATATGTTGACATTTTAAAAAAAGTTTTTCCCATTTCTTTCTTTGGCCAAAACCATTTAATGAATTCAGCATGTTTTTGCATATCGTTTGGTCTCTCCAAAATAATATTTTTCATCAAAGTTACTATTTACTAAAAATGTTACCTGGGTCCAATGAAATAATATAATATTTTGCCCTTCAGAAAAAGAGCTGTTCTCTAAATGGAGGATCTTGGCATCTATATTTGTTCTTTAAACTTACGGTGGCGTCCAATGCACACTGCAATCAAAATACCTTTAAGGCTCTGGATCCGAGCCATGACTATAGCACTGAATAATGCAAGAAAAAGGAGTTGATACCTGAGATAAAAATAACCATTTTTACAGAGAATATGAGCATTCAAAATGTGGATTGAAGTTATTTTTTAAACATTAAAAAGAAAACCCTAAACAAATATGTTCAAAACACAAAACAAAAACTGTTTGAAAAAGAAGGCTCGGAAATGAGAAGATGAAGAATTTCAAACCCTTTTCGCCGTAATAAAAAGGCGAAACAAAGAACAAGAGAGCCCTAATTTTTGTGTGCAACAGCATGAGGTTTAAGAAAAGAAAAGGGTCCACAATGAGCGCGCTGAACGTGGAGGTGGCACACACAGAGACGGGCGGTAGGTAGCAGTTGGCAAGGAGCTCAGACTCTGGTTACTGGCCCGAAGGTACGAAGAATATGAATAGACTCAGCCATGGTTGGTAAATGGCCTGATTCACAGCCCCGAGAATTCAATAGAAAGGCTCTGGGATGCTGTGCTTATGGGGCGCAGCGTGGAGCATGTGCCCCGGGAGCGGGTGGATAACTCTCTCTTTCACTGCAGTCAGTGCCAGTGTAGGGGCTGGGACGGAGGGAGACTCTCACCTTGGGTAGTGAAAGGCCTCCTCCCAAAGTCCATTGAAGTCCTTCGATGGAAAAGCACAAAGCCGGGTGCTGTCCTGCATCCCCTTCTTTGTGTACAGCCTCTGCATGCACATATTCATTGCACTAACACTTAAATGACATCCAGCATGTGTTTATTATAACACTGGAGAGAACTATTAACTAACTACCCTGCAAACTAATTAACCTGCTGTAGCACCAATACTGGGATTACTCCATTAATCACACTCAAGGAGCCTTTCTGGCCAGATGTGTGCTGGTGCTTAACATTAGGAGCTCAACGCCTTTGAAAAGCAGCCCAAGGCAAGCAGCAGGTTTTACTGGAGACTGGAAAATAATCCTCTGGTGCCTGTGAAGGCCTGTGACGGTGGACTTCTTTGAGAGAGTCAGCAATTCACACTGGGCTTCTCGGGTTAAGTTATGCCCCTAATTCTTTTAAAACCCTCAAACAGTTTTGGCTGGAGGTCTGACTTGCTGCATATTTATTCCTTGCTTTCACGGCTTTTTCCTATACATTGGTCTGATCAGCACAACTATCTTTTTGATAAACTGTGTTCTTTAAATGCCTTAAAAGCTCATTATTAGGAAAATGGAACCAAAGTTAAAAACAAATCAAACAATGTGAATGTAAAAGGTTTCCCCCAGACAGCTTGAAAATAAATTGAAAACAAATTCAATTAAAATAACAATCAACCTTTTTGTTCCTTCAGTGGTATGATTTCTCTGAGGCAGGTACACAATGATAAGAGAAATTTCTTTGAAATGCTGGGGACAGCAAACCCATAGGCAGAGCTATAACAGATCAAAGCAGTGTTTTTGTTAAAGAACAGCCTGCTACTAGTAAGCTTCTACTTAGGTGTAAAATGGTTTTTTCCCCTGTCCCAGATGCTCTTGCTTCTGTTACTGTCCTTTCCTCATGCCTTTTACCTTATTAAACCTGGCCCTAGGACAAGACCAGGAGAAATACACATACACACACTTATACATATACATATATATGCATAGATGGATAGATAGATCTATCTATACTCTCTCTCTCTCTCTCTCTATATATATATATACATACACACACACACACAGTGCCACATATCTCTCACACACACACTCACACATATATATAAAAAAACAAACCAGTAGCCAGGTTTGATAAAATTATAAATATATAAGATATGTTTCTCTAGTCATTTTGCCACCCTTGCCTTATTTTTATTTCCTGGGCTTCATTTATTTTAAAGGACCTTGTGTGAGGGGGGGAAATTGGACCCCATGTGCTCGATCTGGGGCTAGATGCCCGGGTGAGGCGAAGGACCGCAGCACAACCAGGGTCAGCCGACCTTTATGGATCTCCCCGCCCCGGCTGTGTGCAGCATAGCGCCCTGCTCCTCGGGTAGGTCCATTGCAGCCCGGGGCACAGTTCAGAGAGGAAACCACAGAGGATCTCCCAGTCAGCAGAGCAGACCCCCACATAGACAGAGGTGCTGTTTGCATGAGCTAAGGTGTCAAAGTCTGAGTCTAGGGGGTTTGTTCAAAGCCAAAGATAGAATCTGCGGTAGAGTCAGATTGGGCTCCTGGAAACACCATTCATTTCTCTCCATATGTGGCATCTTGCTGCGTCTAACCCTGACATCTGCTGTAGTGGCTGGGTTCTCACATACTCCCTGCTCTTTAACTTGAGATGTTTGTGAGGCTGCTACGTTGGCTGTGCTCTCCAGTTTCTGTCCTGCCTTCGGGTGGGAAATGCCCCCTTACGATGCTGGGCATTGAATTGCCATTTCAGAATTGCAGATTGTCTTTTGATTTATGACAGTTGATTTTCATGCACTGCTAATTCCTGGAACATCCACTGTTGGTGTAAGCATGGGGAGCAAATGTACAGGTCACGGTCACCGAAGTAGATGGCATTATAGAAATACCGTCCTTGAAGTGTATTTGATGTTAAATAGATGGAGAGCTCTCACAAGGTTTGTCACTGCTTAGGAATGTATTAAACCTGTAGCTGCCCTTTCTGCTGTTCCTCTGTTTGCTTTCCTCTTCATTACCTGATCCACTCAAGCTGGAGGACAGGCAGGATCATTTGCATTTAAAATAGCCTTTGGGTTTTATTCTTTTTATTAGTCGGCCCCAAAAAATGAATACTGGCCGTTCTCAGAAAGGCTTGGGTTCCTGTCACTTCCTATTGACTGGTGTCAGCAAGCAGTCCGGCACAGGAACAATTAGCCTGGTGCTGTTGAGAGGTTTGGGGCTATATTTAACATATCTAAGACCAGCCAGTGTTAAGAAGGAGCAAGAAAGAAGGGTGTCTGCTTGCTGCATTATTTTGTAAGCACGGCCACATTGATGGGGTGTCCTACACTGGGTACAGCTGCCAACTCCAGGAGCTCCTGAGAGCTGAAGATCTTGGGAGCACAAATGGAGATGCCCTGTGATTTTTGTTAATAGTTTTGTAAAGATCTAGATGGTTCAGACCATAAAAGCAAGTAAAACCAACAGTCTCAGATTTGCCTGCCTGCCTGTCTGTCTGTGAGAGATGTGCCTGGAGTGGCAGGTTATTGGAGCATGCTTTCCACAGGCATCGTGGCTTCATATTGCTGTGGGCAGTCACAAGGCCCCAGTGTTCAGGTATACAGAGCACCTACCTCTCCATTTGAAAACAGTGGGAGCCATAGGGGCTTTATATCCCAGCCATGCCCTAACAAGCTCTCCCCCCCATCAGACTAGGACAGCCCACATTTTCGAAGCGTCTGAAACCTGAATGCAGGTCAGAAATTTGCAAACACTTCCGCCTTGCTAATGGGCTGCACCGAAACCACAGAGCTGAATGTCCCCACACTTTGTAGCTTGGTCCCATTTCCAACTAGTTGCGAGCACTGGTCACTCAGGGTCAGACCAGTGGTCGTATTTGGGGTCTGGAAGAAATGTTACTCCATGGTCAGACTGGTATGGACTGGGGGTGGGGGGGTTGCCTCCCTCTATATAGCAGGGGGCACGGCCCACTCCGAGGAGCGTATATCATCAGCTGTCTACACTAGAAGGATGTTGGTCCCTGTGGCAGGTTAGGGTGCTACGTCTTGTGTCAGGGTGGATGGTAGTTTTAGTAAGAGGTTGTGTGGGATGATGTGGACAGGGCTGAGGACCTAGGGAGGTCCCGTCCAGCCCCGGTCCTCTGTGATCATCCATCCCTGAAATGCAGCATCCTCTGAGGTGAAACCTGGAAGCTGTTTCCACAGCACATGGCACCACCCCAAAATAGTTCGTGAGAGGAAACAAGCAGGAGAAACTAGAGTCAAGCAAAGAAACTGGGTGCAGCTATCGGCTCATGAACCTTTTCGCGTAAATCCAGCGGGGGCGGCACTGCTGCTGATGTTGTTCACTGACATTTTTCCTCCTCTGCAGTACCTGTTACCTTCTCCCCCCACCCCAAATCCATCCTGAGTCTAGTGCTGTGCGTCACTCAGAAGTGCCCAAACCCCTGGTTGGAGGAACTGAGTAAATCCAGCCATACTGCTACCCATATGGTGAGTAATAGCATCATTAACAATAGCATAGCACACGTCTGACAACTGAAGTGATTTGGGCGGGTTCGTGCCAGGGAGCTGACAGCAGAGAACTGGTGTCAGCTGCCCGTGCCTGGTTGTCCTTTTTTTCCCTGTGTTGACCTCCTTGAAAATTTGAAAGGCTGCCCATCTTCCGTACAGCTCACTCCAGCCCCATCCTCAGCTGTCAGCTCAAGGCAGAGGTAACACAGAAGCTGTGAAAACAGCTCTCACACCAGGAAATATCATTGCTTCTTCCAGTTCTGAATTAAATGCATTTATGGTAATGAAGGAGCACAGGAGCAAATCCATTTACAAGCCAGAAACAATGGCTATTCTTCCCGGAGGATGCCAAAGAGCATGCTATTCTCTCCTCAGCAGTGCTGTAGGGCTTTTAAAATAGATCTCATGATACAATATGCATTTGACTTCAATTTTCCACATGTTGTTGTAGCATGCATGGCACTGTCAGTAGCACAAAAGGACTTGCAATAAAATCGTAGGCTGGGAAGGGTCTTCCAGTCTTCCTGTCACATGGAGGAGTCGCTCTGCCTGGACCATCCCAGACGGATGCCTCTCCAGCCTCCTCTGGAAAACCTCCACTGAAGGAGATGCCACAGTTTCCCTGGACAGCTTGGTTCATGGTCCTACTGTTCTGGCAGCAATGAAGTTTTCTTCTACAAAAACCACATCAAGTTTTCACCTACGTTATTATATCACTGAATGGCTGCTAGCATGGGCCACAGAACTGCCTTACTTCCTCCAAGCTATTGCTTGTTGCACACCCCTGTATTCGGGAACATCCTCTGGCGCTCTGCTCCTGGGTTGTGATGAGGGGTTGTGGTTATGGCCCCAGGTTGCAGTGCAGAGCGGAGGGTGCCTGGTTATCCCATGCATCCGGGCTTTGCACCCTTGTTCCCCTCTGGATGCTACTCATCTCTGGGTTGTTTCCTCCTTCCTCAGAAGGAGTGGGTGTTGGCCACAGCCAAGGCTGGGGGCTGCGACGGGAGTGTGCTGATGCTCCTGCTCCCTGGAGATCGCTGGCTAAAGGGTCTTGCTTCCCCCTGTAGGGTCAGACTGATCTCCATATTTGGGGCCAGGAAAGAATTTTACCCCATGGTCAGATTGGTACGAACTTGGTGGGGGGATTTACCTTCCTTGGTAGAAGGGGCCATGATCCTCTTCCTTGGCTTTCTAGAGTATATTTTAACAAAATACTCCTTGTCCTTGCAGTGGTGGGACAGTGACAGGGCCCCCCGCTTTACCGGTGGCAAGTTAAAGGGAGTTTTTTCTGTTTTGGCCGTTGTGCCTGGCAATTGTGCACGAGGGCTTGTTCCCAAAGTTTTTAAGGACACGTTCGACAACGGCTTGTCTAGAATGGCTCGGCTAGGGATGATCCTGCCTGCAGCGAGGGGTTGGCCTAGTCAGCCTCCTGACGGCCCTGTCTGCCCGATTGTCCCGTGCTGCTAGCTTATTCTGTACTGAACGGCATGTTTCTGTCACCTGCACCTCAGCGGCATGAGCAGCTTCCATCCCTAAACTATTGTGGGCCCCAGGCACTCTGATTTATTTCCAGAGGGGGACTGCCCCTTCCACGCTTCCTTCTCACGGGTGCAATGCATCACTAAAGCACACAGCACCCGGTGTTATAGCCACTCGAGCAGGGAACTCAGATGCACAGAAGCCGCAGATGGCTCCTGACCACGGAGTCGCTCCATCCGCATAATGCAGCAAGCTGCTTAGTGCCAGGGCATAGGCAGGAGAGTTGCTTTTTAACTGTGCAGATCAGGGACACAGCACTAGTTCACTTTATCACCCCGGAGATCCTTTCACTCCCACCTCTTACTGTGACATTGGGCAGTAGCTGGCTTCCAAAGCACCTCCGCCCTACGACAGCGGAGTGGGCAGCAGGCTCTCCGTCCAGGAAACAATGTCCAGAGATGAACCGGCTGGTGAAAGGAAATGATTCACATTCCTCCTCATAATTTGTAGGGTAATATTCATGCTCTGAATCTCTGGGTTTAGAAACATCTGTGACTTAATGAGAGGCAGCCAGGTCAAGTTGACCCTGCATTTCGATTGTGTTAGCAAGCCCTGACTAAACCTACAGTTAGTAAAAAAAATGCCTCTCGATTTTGTTTCCTACTGTGAGGGGGACTGCTTTTTTAACAAATGAACGCTGCCCTGCAGCTTTTGCAACCCAGATGCCGCAGCTTTGTATTAATACATCAGGGCCCCAAAGTGGGATTGACTCAGTGTCTGTTTCTTAAGAGCCGAGCAAAACCACAAAATGGATTCATATATTTTTGCTGGCCAAAATGCTAGAAAACAAAGAACAAGCGAGAGCAAAGTAAGCGGAGGTATTGTTGGTAATCTAGCAAAGGACTTGGTTTAAAAAGGAAAATAATACATGATTTTTAACCTTTTCTCTTTAAACAGATTATTCGGCACATGGTTTAATGCAAGGTGATGTTACATTTCTATTAGAGCAGGGCTTCACTCTTAACCACCTGACATCCAAGTCCCTTTAAAGGTGTGGAAGAAACTACTGGCCTTTTGCAGGGAAATCGAGGTTTTGTGGAGATAAGGTCATCCCTTGGGGTGTGACGACAGGGTAATTTCCTGTACATGCAAGAGACTAGATGAGAAAGCAGGCACGGGAGGAGAATCATTAGTAATAGCTGAGGACAGTTCTCAATGCTGTAGGCTGAAAATAAGAGAAAGATTTATCTGCAAACAAGCAACAGCGCAGCAAGTGAAGGGGGACAGGCAGGACGTGGATTGGTTCGGACAGGGTGCGATTTCAGAGTCTGGTCAAGATTTCATGTGAAGCCGTTGAGTGCTGGATGCAGCAGTGTTGTGAGGGTGTTTGCATGGAGCATCAAGGAGTGGATTAAAAGTCATCTTGACTGTTAACGTTACCACTGCTTATTCGTTCCATCACTCGCCGCAGACCCTGGCTTTGCAAATATAACACTTATCAAATATCCAGCAAGTGTGCTATAACGGCATGGACGTGTTCTTGACACTGATGGATCTGATATCCTTAGTGTCATGATGACAGGCATCACTATGCCTTGTGTGCATCCTTCTGAACACTACCACGGACGGGTACCGTGTTGTCCGGCCTTTATTACACGCTCAAGGCAGTTCTGGGGATTGGCCAGGAGATGGGGCAGTTTTCCTGTTCAAGAGATGTTATCAACAGGGAACATTTTTCATTGCTTGGAAATGCGGGGTTAGATTCTCAGCTCTGTGGATGTCAGTAGAGCTACATCGCTCTGCCCCCACGCACCCAGAAACGCAGAATAAAAGGTGCTGTACAAAAAAGACGAGTGAGATGAATGAGTTTTGGCATGGGGGGGGATGCATACGTAAGATTATCCAAAGAATTTATATAGAAATATATTAGCTCTTCTGTGGTTGATACGCTGCGAGTAGATTGTTTTCAGCTGAGCTCCAATCTGCAGTTAAAAAAATCAGACAAGGGCATAAGAAAATGATCTTTTTGATCACATTGCTATTTTATGATAACACTACAGTTTATTATTTTTAATAAAACAGTAGTAGCTGCTGTTAATAGATAGCATTCCCCTAGCAGGGGAAATAAATGGTGGCGCAAACAAGAACGGAGAAGCCTTTCTCTCCCTCTCTCTCTCTCTTCCTTAATAAATAATTGAAGGCGAAAAAGAGAAAAATATTGTCTAAGATCCAAACAATAAACAAAAAGCAGGGTCAGAAAGCAGGGCACATGCATTCCTCTCTTTTAAACCTAACTACACATATTTTTTTCCTGCAGTGACAGGGAAATGTGCTCCACTCTTCTTGTGGTAAATTGTATCTCAGCAAAGCATATATACACATGGCAAAGGTGAGTGATGTGACATGGGGACGGCCCCGGGCTGGCCTGATGGTGTAAATCTAGAGCAACCTCCTGGAAGTCCTAGTGGCCAGATTCTGGTGGCTGGATTTTGGTCCCAGTTACATCAGGGTTCATCTAAAATAACTCCGTCATCTTCAGCGGACTCCATCAAGCCTGGAGCGAGAGAGGTCCACCCCTGACTTGAGCGGGGTCAGGCAGGAGAAACCAAGAAGAGGATTCAGCCCTCATCTCTCTTGCCCCCTTTACTAGGCCGGAGGGGCCGCAGCATCCTGGTCTACCAGCTCAGCGGGTAGCTCTTTGTGTTGCATGCAGCCATGGCTGCCCTTTCTTCCTGCTGCCCAAGCCCTGGTTCTGCACTTCCCTTTGCCCAAGGTGTCTGCATCCCTTGACCGTACTCCACTGTTACCTTCAGACGTCCCTCCCTGCTCGAGCGCTCCCCTGCGGCGCTCCGCCGTGCCCTCGTTAGCCTTCCTTTGCGCCTCCCTCCGCGTTCAGCAGTAGCGCTGAATCTCCGGAGCACGAAAAGGGTTTAATTGCAAGGCATGTAAATAGCTTCCATTGAATCCAGTTATTTAGCATTACAGCAGGCCGGTCCTGCTTTGGCAGGCCTTCCTCTGTTGGAGTGGGCCACGTTTGGCTCCTGTACAGCACCCTCGCTAGGTGCATAACTCAAGCAATGGCACCAGGAGCTGGGCTCTGGGCTCAGTGCTTTCTCCTGAAATGTGGCCTCCCTCACTGCCTGTCTGTTCCCCAGCTAACTCTATTGCTAGTGCTTTGCCTGCACCAGGAGCGAACAATGGTCTCTCTCAGGATTTCTTGGCACTCTTCAAGGGCTGGGCTGAGCCGACGTGAAGTCCTAGCTAACACAATGGCGTGCAGACCTCAGTTTGGCTGCTCTGGCTGAGCAAAGGAAAGGCTGAGAAGGGATATGATTGCTGCCTATAAATACAGTGTGAGGGTAAGCAGTCGGAAGGGAGAAGAGCTACTTAAGCTAAATGATAATGTTGGCATGTGAACAAATGGGTATAAACTGCCTGTGAATAAATTTAGGCTGGAAAATCAGACTCACAGGGCTGGAAGGGACCTCCAGGGTCATCCAGTCCAACCCCCTGCACAGATGTAGCGTTCGCTGCTCTGAAAGGGTCCAAATTAGGTGCCCGTCCAGCCTCTTCTGGAAAACCTCCAGGGAAGGCGATTCCACGGCTTTCTCTAGGCAGGCTGCCCCATTGGCTTGACAGGTACGAAGTTTTTCAGAAGATCTGGTCTCAATCTGCTTTTCTGTATTTTAAGCCCCATGTCCTGCCCTCCAGGGTGAAGGAGCATGGTTTCCCCCCTCCTCTTTATGGCAGTCTTTCCAATATTTCAAAGCTGCTGCCCTGTCTCCTCCCTTTCTCCAGATCAGACATACCTGTCCCTGCAGCCTGTCCTCACAGGGCTTGCCTTCCCACAGATGTTCATTTTAGTCACGTGCCTCTGGATCCTCTTCTGTTTCTCTACCTGCTTCTTAAAATGGAGCAGCCAGAGCTAGGCTGAGCTATGAGGAGCTTGCGTGCGACTGTGTCAAAAGCTTTTCAAAAGTGCAGGTGCTACCCTTGATCTGAGTCAGATGGGCCAAAAAGTGATCCTCCCCATGTCCCCTTACTAGCAAGCTAGCTCAAAGCAGGTTCCCACCCATAATGAAGAAATACCTGTAGCGCTCACTAACCTTTGAAACAACTTTACACTCAATGCCTGATGCTCTATTGTATGTCCAAGCTGCCTTTTTGACTCAGGCCTTGTACAAAGAAGAGGCATGGTGGTTAGGAAAGGGGGAAAATGTATTGTTTCAGTTCAGAGACCTGGCTCTGGGAATTCCCTGCTTGGATCCCAGAAGAGGCTGATTTGCGAAGTTCAGCTCAGTTCAGCCTGGCAGCGATCTCCAGAACTGTAAGTTATTCAGAGCAGGAACATTGTGCATTCGTCTGTGCGAGGTACTTCTCGTTGTGCTAGCTCATCATTTCTAAATCACTACATGCCGGATGCACGCCATTTCCCATCCAGACTTAGAACAAGTTTTTGAGTTATGGAAGTGCTTCTTGTTTGAACCCCGGGGCAAGGACACCTGAAACTCGACATGCGTCCTGTCTTTCGTGGAGATGAAGTTCATAAACTCCAGGCACTTTGCAAGTACCACAAGATGAGCCTGTGGAGCCTGTGCAGTTCCCATTAGTAGTATCAATACCTCAGAGGAAAAAAGGAAAGCGTTCAGCTCTCATCCTTGTAATGGCAGCTCCTTGTTGAACGGGCACCCCAGAGGTTCGGTGATACGCTGCAGAGCTCTATGCATCACAGAAGTAGCGCATCCACCGCCAGCTTTCTCACTGCCCGAGCACCCTTCCCTTGCTACCTGTGGACTAAGGATGTTCTTATACTGTTTTTGGCAATGTTGAGGAAGCCACCACTGAATTCAGTCAAACCTGGGATTTCCAGATGATATTAAAGGAAGGATAGAAGCAATAATATGCTTGGGAGAGGTGTAGGGAGCTCTGGTTCCACGCTGCGCTTCTCTCGGGGGACTGCGCATCCATTACAGGACAGAGACTTTCACACTTGTTTGTCTTTACAAATATGTAAGTAGGCAAGCATGCATTTGTGTGGGAAGGCCTGCTTGATGCTGGGGCCAGGTTCTCTCAGCGCCGTGTTCTGCACATGGAGTCAGATCCTGCCTCCCTGCAAAAGAGGTCACAGCCTGAGCAGATCAGCCAGACAATGGATGGGAGTAGGGAAGTATTTTATAGAAGGGGGCTGAGGACTAGACTGGCCCAGTGTGGTGCAGAGCTGGGACCTTTTGAGGTCTAGTCCATTGTGTTAAGTGCAAAAGCATCCTGTTCTCCTAGCTTGCATTAAACCCACTGATAATTACTCACAAATCCATGAGCCACAGGCCCATTTTTGCAGGGCTTTTTCAAGCAAAATGCCTGCAACCCACGCTGGTAGTCTTGATGGACCGAAGCCCCTGGCATTTGACCCATTGCCTGTCAGCATTTGATGTAGGGTTTTCCATTTGCTGCCGTGTAGAGAGGAAGTTGGAACATATCCAATAAATAAAGGTGTGAATTAAACCCTGGCATGGGCACTTGCATGCAGAATGAGGGTAGACTTAATCTGATGTAATCTACTGTACTCACCTGGAATGGAGCTGACCTTAATTCGGTTTGCTTTCATTCACTTTCAGCGTAAATTAAGTTAAAGCAAGTTAAGCCTTTAATCATGACGGAGGGTATGTACACAGGGATTCAGTGCAGTGTAATTAATCCATATTCAAGATTAGTTTGCATTAGTTTTCCTGAATGTCCCTGTGCAGAACAGCCCTCAGGAAGGGTGCTGGACAGTGCTTCCTGGAGACAAATGAGCTGAACGGGGGAACTGAAACAGGAGCCACCCAGGTTCATTTCACAGGGGCCAGTAAAAAAGTATCAGGCCTGCTGCCATTGCCCTGCACCAGCTGAACGCG
>NW_017728997.1:18114492-18116484 GCF_001723915.1 Gavialis gangeticus | reverse complement strand
GAACGCGACTGCCCGCCCGCCCGCCCGCCCACCCGTGCAGCAGTGTCGTTGGTAAGAGGCGGCGCGGGGCAGCGATGAGGGAGTTGCCGCAAGCAGCACAACCGGCCGTGGATTCGGACTGATGCCAGCAGAGGAGCCCGCTGTGAATCCCTGCCCCTGTCTTCTGGCTGCTGGAGCCTCTTTCTGTCTCAAAGGCAAGATAGCAAAAGCTGTCAGTCAGTACAGCTGTAGCATGATAAGCCAATAGACACTCAGCAGAGAGAGCCTTGTGTTAATTATCACCAAACTCCTGTAACAGGTAAATGTCGAGAATGCAAAGTGCACCTCTCTGGCCCTGTCTACTTCGCCATCAGTCTGAACAACGAAGGCAAATGTTTGCTTTTTTAAAAACCTTGCTCCAAACTTCTGCTGGCTAATGAAAATCCAGGTGCAGTTTCTGTACTGGCTGACTCATATATTCTTTCTTTTCCCACCAAAGACTACACTTGTCTTAATTTCCTCTCAATTACACTCAGGCATTAACTAATACTGACTAACTACAGCCCAAAATAATTATTGCTATCTGTTCCCTTTGTAAATATAACTCCAGCACTGAGCTAGAAGAATAATGGCATATTTACAGAAGGCAGCTAATTAAATTGAGCTTCAATTGCTTTCAGTTTGCCAGAAGGAGCCATTTTCACAGCAAAAAATGTGTGCAAGCCCGCATGCTTACCAGGAACAACTCGGTATAACATAATTCAGAGTTCCCAAGACAAAAATTCAGTTCAAGACAAATTTACACTGGCAATAAAAATCTCATTAAGGAAGATATGAAGATCTCTCTACTACACCACGACAGTTAAAAGAGGTTATCATTTTTTCAGTTTATTTAAGGAACAGTATATATTTCATTGTTCCATAGCAGCTGTAATTGCAAGTGTCTTTCAAACACTCCTTTCAGTAATGCGTTTGTCTTATTACAATACCTTCACAACTGAGCCTGTTGATGTATCTTCATTAGAAAAGCTGGAGACACTGGAGTGTCGAAGCTTTTAAAAGTTTGGGTTGGTTGTCCCCATTTTCTGACCCACACTGTGAATGTCCTCCCTCTCCCCCCACTACTCGGACTGCTAGTAGGTTTGGCCCCCGCGCGTCCACGCTTTCCTTGTGCTTCTCTCCGAGGTTTCGCTAAGTTAATTTGTGGGAATTACCAAAGTAGCCTTCCTTTGGCGAATGAGAGTTTGAAAGAACTGTTCTCGTTAGGAGTGTGCATTACGAGTCCCCAGGGATATATGTGCTTTGCAGAAGAGATGGATAAGGGGGTGGCTGAGTTCTCTCTCCATTTCAAAGACCGTATGTTCCTTCTTTGAGCACTGAGAGGGAGAGGCTGGCGGCAAGAGAGTATTATTTACACAATCTTCTCCTTTGCAATAGTTCACTGAGTTCCTGGATGCCAGGCAGACTTTTTTCCCCTCCCTTGCCTGCATGTAATTCCTGAATTTGTTTTTATCTGTTGGAAGTAACGATTTGGCAGGCATCAGCACTTTTTCCATGTTTAATTAATTCCTTTAATTTTGTGGTAAATGAGAATAATGGGGCTTAATTTTGCTATTTATGTAAAATTGATTGGTAATTATGGAGAGCACAGGAGATTTGGCTTTACACACCAAAATTAAGTGACCTCTCCATCAGGATGACTTGGCAGGTCTCACTCATTCATTGTGCAAAGGCAGCAACGGCATGGCAGCAGATGTTGTCAAGCTGCATTTAGGTTACACAAAGTCAAAACATGGAGATTTATGTGGGTGCTGCAAAAACAAAAAACAAAATGGAATAAATGTAACCTAGCACTTGAAATGGGCTGGGAGACCAGGCCTGAGCCTGTGTGGCTGGAGGTCACTCCCCCATTATTATAAGCGCATTAGAAATGTGCTGCCCTCATGCCATTATGCAAATCTGTGGTACGCCTGTATCTTGAACCCTGTGTGCAGTTCTGGTCTCTCTGTCTCC
>NW_017728997.1:18108120-18109492 GCF_001723915.1 Gavialis gangeticus | reverse complement strand
AAAAACAAAATGGAATAAATGTAACCTAGCACTTGAAATGGGCTGGGAGACCAGGCCTGAGCCTGTGTGGCTGGAGGTCACTCCCCCATTATTATAAGCGCATTAGAAATGTGCTGCCCTCATGCCATTATGCAAATCTGTGGTACGCCTGTATCTTGAACCCTGTGTGCAGTTCTGGTCTCTATGTCTCCAAAGAGAATTAGAAAAGGTTCGGAGAAGGGCAGCCAACATGGTCAGGGGCCTGGAGTAGTTGCCAGACCAGGAGAGACTAAAACGGGTAGGGCTCAGCAGTTCAGAACGGAGAAGGCGGAGGGGGGATATGATCGAAGTCCATGAGATCGTGAGGGATGTGGACAACGTGAACAGGGACCTGTTATTCACCGAGTCCCAGAACACTAGAACAAGGGGCCAGCCACTGAAATGAGCAAGAGACCGCCTTAAACGTGGCCAGGGGAAGTGCTTTTTCCGGCAACATGTCGTTTGCTTGTGCCATTCACTGCCACAAGACACGGTGGAGGCAGAGAGCGGAGCCAGGTTCACAAAAGGGACTGGATAAATTCATGGCAAATGGTTTAGAGATGCCAGGAAACATCTCCACCCATGAATAGATCCAACAGAGATATCTGGCTCAGTGCTCTCCCTCTATGGCATCCATTCCTGGCGCTGTCGGAGATGGGATGCTGGACTAAATGCACCATGGTTTGACCCAGTATGGCACTTGTGTTCTTGTATAACCCATGGGCCGCTGGAAAAGTCTTATAGAAGAGGTGGGAAGAACAGCCGTCTTGTAGCACTGAGCTGGTACTCAGGGGATACGCGCTCAGGTCTTGTCTCTGCCACAGGCCCCCTGTGTATTTCGACAAACCACTTAATATCTCTATATCCCTCCCTCCAGAACAGGTCTGCTGATACTTTTCTTTCCCCACCCGTCCATCTTGTCTGTCTATTTTCATGGCAAATTTTGTGGGACAGGAACTATCTCTTATTACACACGTGTCCAGGGTCTCACGCAAAGGAGCCCTGGGCTCTAGGTGCTGCCAAGCTAGCAGTAAATACTGCTGTGACTGCTAACGTAGGCAGTGCTCCTGCCGGCTGCGGCTCGTTGTGTGCTCCAGTATTAAAGACCCGTGCGGAGCAGGTTCTTGCTCGGTGCCTTCCAGGGGACACGAGGCTGCTTCCCCTTTTCCCCTGCCAGGATAGCGGCAGGTGGGCTGAAGCAGTGGGCGAAGCACTCCCCTGGGAGCGGTGCTCAGTCTTTGGGCTGCGTGTGCTGATTCCTTACCCAGGTGGAAAATGACTGGAGGGCAGGGACTGACTCCTCCAGCCTTCTCCTTTGCAGATGTGGTTAGACATCTTTGGCCCAGGAGAGTCC
>NW_017728997.1:18097274-18103120 GCF_001723915.1 Gavialis gangeticus | reverse complement strand
CCTTTTCCCCTGCCAGGATAGCGGCAGGTGGGCTGAAGCAGTGGGCGAAGCACTCCCCTGGGAGCGGTGCTCAGTCTTTGGGCTGCGTGTGCTGATTCCTTACCCAGGTGGAAAATGACTGGAGGGCAGGGACTGACTCCTCCAGCCTTCTCCTTTGCAGATGTGGTTAGACATCTTTGGCCCAGAAGAGTCCAGCTGGGATGAAGAAAGCCTCTTCTGGCCTCCCGCAGAAGCAGCAAAGGTTGAACAGGGACAGTCTAAATGGGGTAATTTTGCCTCGAAACATCATTTCAAAGACAACCACTAGCAAATTTCCAACTGTCTTGTAGTCTTAACATTGAAAGCCCCTTGCATTCCCCAAGTGGCAATGTTCAGCAGCCCTTGAAATTATTTCCATGTATATCTCAAGTTTTAAAAGGAGGAAGCATGAGAAAAGATGGTCTTGAGTCTCCTCAGTGCTGCTGCATCAATACTTGGATGATCGGTGTGATGCCAGGCATGGCGGAGCAGAGCTGAGCTACCAGGTGCTCGCTAGCAGGAGGATTAGCTCTGCCTGCCGATGGGCAAGCATAACTTCAGCAAGAGGGCAAACGTGTAGAGAAGTCAGACCCTCGCTCTAGGGGAAGGCTCTGCTTTTCCCACTCACAGGAGCTTGTAGGAGCCTCAAAAGGAAAGAAGAGGCTGCTGTCTGTGCACGGCTCAGGCTGGATTTATCACAGCGGAGCGCAGCCAGGGCTTGCAGCCTGTGGACATTTGTTGTATTTATATTAAAGGGCTGCCATGCACCCAAAGTCCTGGACTCCGTAGCTGCAACCCATTAACATGTCGCCACAACCTCTCAGAAAGGACTGGGGCCTACATTAGCATCACTCATCTGGGGAATGTTGTCTAGTGTTTTAATTAGGGAGAGATGGACACAGTGGATGGGCTGGGGTCGGGGTGTGTGGGGCAAGCCTGCACTCCCAGTTTCGCCCCCCGCAGAGATCGGCTGCCTGCTGAGCCATGGCACAACGCGGGGTTCCCAGTGAACAAGTGGGCCGTGACGACTCAGACTGTTAGATGGGACCATGGTGATCATTTGTTTTGATATTCTGCGTAAGACCTCAGCAGTCCACCCCTGCGGTTCCTGCACGTGTTTCAGTGTTGGCTGAACACCGTGCGAAATCTTGCCAGGATGAGCTGGGGTGCCAGTGTGGGAATACTCTGCACCTCTGCTATGGCAGCCGAGTACTGCGCACCTGTCTGCACTGTTGGCACTCGTACCAAATGCATGGATGTCCAGTTAAACTCTGCAGTGTGTGCTGTCACCAGACCCTGAAACCTACACCGATTCAGTGGTTACCAGAACTGGCCAATATTGCTCCTCCAGACATTTGGCGCGACGAAGCTACATACGGAGAATCATCTGCATGAATGACCACCCAGACCTCCCAGCTCAGCGTTTGGTCTCTCAGAAACCTTTGTGGACGTGTGTACGAGCCCTTGCAGGATACAACAGTGCAGCAGCTTAGAGGAAAGTGTGGATTGAAACCACCATTTGGAATAAGTATCTAATGTCTGACCCAACAATAAAGCCTCCTGGTTTTGACTTTCCACGAAAAACATGGAAGGCTCTCAGTCGGATCTGAAGCGGGCATGGCTGCTGTGGTCACTTGATGCACAAATGATGTCTGAGAAGTGCTGCAAAATGCGACTGTGGCAATCCTGATCAAACTGTGGATCACAAGACAGCACTCTGCCCTCTATACAAATGCGACGGTGACATTGCAGAGGTACACTGCCTTTCCTCAAGAGCATTAGACTAGTTAACTATATAAACTGGACTTACAATTGTTGCTTCAAGCCGTACGAAAGAAGGAGAAGGCATCCACTCCCAGTTTAAAGACTTCAGGGGGTGCACAATCCAGATCAGCAACCTGGATGCAACAGAAAGTGATTGATCAATCACAGGAGCTCACTGCTATGGAAATCAAGAAGAAAATTGCAGATATCAGGTAAAAGTGACTGAAATTAATTAGAATTACAGCAGTATATGAAGTTATAGAAAGCAACCAACAGCACTTTATATAATTAGCTGATGACTATCGCTCCCTTTTGTTCATTCATAATTCCTAAAGGCACATTGTAATACCTTCACTCAAGGAGTCCTATGAACAATCGGATTTGGGACTTAGAGAGAAATCCTCATTATCTTGAACAAGTAAGATCTGCTAGACTTCTTACTCAGTGCTATTCATATGGTTACTGGAAGCCACTTAGTATTTTACAAGCATGAGCAGAAACAGTTGCTAATATTATTTCCCCCTTTCACAGTTAATTTTTTTCTATAAAATCATTCTTCCTGTCCCTGCAAAAGTATTTTCCCCCCATTATTATTATTATTATCAGCATTGCACACAGATAAAAATTCAAGAATGCATTGTTCCCACTTAGACACAGTGACGAGACAATATAGCATAGGCACATCTATCAGTGCGATGCCCCTGCCTATCTTTATTTTCTAACAGTTTGGTTGTGGTCCATTTAGAATTAGATTACAACTGATCGGTCCCTGCATTCTAACTACTTCGTACAACTCTCCATCCGCTGATGTATAAAACAAAACTGAGGCGACTGGAAAGCCTAAGGGATCAATTCCAAATATCACTGTGTAATAAAAAACGTATTTCCTTAATTTTTTATTGATTCTGCACTCACTCTCCTCTAATATGGCTTTGATGATATTAAAACTCAGTGACTGACAATGGCATCCCGTAGAATTGATTTAAATGGCAGTGTCCAAGAAGGAAACATGCTTTGCTTTTGCAATAATTTTACTCTAGCTGCTAGAGTAGAATTATTGCAAAAGCAAAGCATGTTTCCTTCTTGGGTACTGCCATTTAAATCAATTCTACGAGATGCCATTGTCAGTCACCGAGTTTTAATAGAGTCTAGCTGGCCTGCAGGATTTCTCTCTTACAGGCAGCAACTTACTATAGGCCTTACCTCTTTGAAATGCATCATCCTACTTGTTGGGCTCCCATCTTATAGCCACAAAGGCAATAGGTTCCTTGTTGTAGCCTCTGCTGGGTGCAGACGTACAGGCACGTTTAAATATGTAGGTGCAGATCCTTTATTCCTATATCTTGCAGCTGGGCATTATTTGATTCTTTTCAAACACAGTTTCTGGTTAGGGTGGTTGCATGGTCTACTTTCAAACCAGTAAGTAAAGGAACATGTTGCCACACGGGTGGAATTTGGTTAGTAACAACAGAAATGCTTAGCACCTGTGTCAGGTATCCAGGTTGCAGCTGTATTGGTCTAGAGGCAAAAGGAATCAGAGCTCGTGGTAGAGGTGATATCTTTTATTAGACCAACTAGACTTTTGCAAAAATGGTCTAATAAAAGATATCACCTCTAGCACGAACTTTTTTTTGCAAAAATCTAGTTGGTCTAATAAAAGATATCACCTCTGCCATGAGTCCTGATTCCTAGCACCTGTGCAGTATTTATAGTTCAGAGGAGACTAAGGTACCTAGTCAGTATTGAATTCAAAGGGTGCTGGGCATTGAACCCCCCCGAAGCTTTTGGCCACGATAGCCTGTGCGCTCACAGTGCTGTGCCGACAGTGGCTATGTACCACCCATTTCTTGGTCTGCAACATTAGATTGGAAATGCCATGACGGCACTCAGTCTGCTGCTGCCAGGTCGCCACCAGTACAGCAAGCGGAGTGCTTCTCCTGGCATAGATCTGCAGAAGGATGCAAAAGAGGCAAAACGGAAGATAGTTAACCACTTAGCATGCCTCAGGATGTGTATTATGCATCCTGCTGTGTACCTGCTTCCTGAGGATGCAACTCTGTCTATCTGGGGCAAAACCAGTGTTGGCTTTTCAGTCCCATCTGAGCAGCTTATGTGTCTCGAGTGTGCCACGAACGTGTCAGTCAAGATGGAAGACATCACGTGCACACGTGAACTGTGCAGAAAGCTCGGTCTGAGTTCCCCGTGAGACTTGGGGAAAGTTCAGGGAGTTCCAAAATAGTTCTCTCTTCTCTGTTACAAACATTACTTCATGTCTGGGTGGAAATAAACCTACCAGGCTTTGACGGTCTAAATTTGGATGCACAAGCCAAAAAAGTTCAATCAAAATTATCCCACTCACAATCTGCCAACCCAGAACTGCTCACAGAGAGCAAATTTTGATTAATGAGTAAGTCTGAGAAAACCACAAAGTGCTTGCTGGCAACTTGTGAACAGGAAAAGAGGCTAAGCCTGGTGAATTCGTTATTTGCTAAGCTCTTTTCACAGTGTCCCAGAAAACTTGGCAGTGACTTGGGGTGAGAGGCCTTGCTGTGTGGGTAGTTCTTATTGAAGACAACGAAGCACAAGCCCAAGCCCTGAATAAGAAATACAAATCTACGCATTTGACGATGCAACCAGTCGCCTTTCCACAGGACATTGCCATATGTGCTGAGCACGGGCTGCAGGCAATTGCTGCGATCAAGCACAGAATGGAGGAGCTACAAAAGCTGAGCCCCCGCGCTGCCGCAATGTCCGTTTGGGCAGACCCTGGGACACAGGCAGGGCTCAGGAAGGATCCATGGGAGCACAGCAGTCAGCTTGCCATCATCTCCGCACAGGATTGGGGTCTGTCTTTGCTTTAAGGCCCAGCTTTGATTGTCTCGTGCAAGGAAAGGACCAAGCTGGAGCAAGGGGATCAGCCGTGATGTGCTCTTCCACTCTGGGGTAAAGCATTCTTGTCTCCTGCTCAGCAGCGCGGCGCCAGCTGCTGTATCCCACTGCACTTCCAAGGAAGGTGCTCGGCCCCAATTTTGAGTCGCTTGCTGCTGGCTGCAGTCAGGCAAGGGTGCGATTTGGAGCGTGAGACTGTGAGAGAGTCCGCTGCGCCCACAAGATAAAGCTCTTTATTTAGGAGCTCGTTAAAGCAGTGGCCCTGCGAAGATTTCCCTTGGCTAATATCCTCTTCCATCACTGTGTCGAGGGCTGGGCCCAGGTGAGGCAGGAACTTGGTGTTATTAACGCTCCCTTAATTCTCTCTGCTCATTTACCTGCAGGAGTTGCTGGCTTCCGGGGTGGATTAAACTTTATTAAGCCGAGAGCTACCCCAGCGTCAAGCTGTCCTTTGTCTCCTCATCCAGCTCATGCCGGCAGGTCTTTCCTTGAGCTGTAAATTGCTGAGGGGCTCTGGAAAGGCCCCTAGCAGCCCCGATTCCAGGAGGACTCCCGCTGGGCACTTGCACGTCGAAGTGCCCCGGGGAAGTCTGGAGACCGGCCAAACAGCCTTTCCTGGACACGTGGAACAGGCCCCTTCCTCAGCATGCCAGGATACTGCCCTGCCCTTCGAAACCCCATTTCTTCCTCCGCAGACCCGCTTTCCTCTGCTCTCCTGTTTCCCCTCGCAATCCTGACCCTCGCCTCCCACTATAACCCCGGGGTAGGTCTGAGTATACAGAAGGGGAGCTAATGAGTCTTCACCAGACACAATGTGCAGCCTCTCTCCGCTCACACTCACCCTACCCACCAGCTCCTACGCTGATTTAGGTCCTGGATGATTTTGCCATTGACTTGAACACGAGGGGCTGTGGCCTGGTCACGTATACATCCTCAGTCGTTGTCCTGCCATTGCATTGAGGATAAAGGGTTCTGCGCTGGCCAGTGACGAGGGTGGGAGGTGAACCCAAGAAGACCTCCCGCATCTCCACCCTGCTCAGCTGCAAAGCACTGGCTAGGATCTGCTGCTGAGGCCTGGCACGGCGCTGGCTCACTTGCAGGAGCTGGAAGTGCATTGCTTCCCTGGGACGGTCGTAGCTGTCGGCATGCCGGGATGGCGCGGAGGTGTGGGCATC